>NC_050592.1:30501850-30589350 GCF_013368585.1 Megalops cyprinoides
TCTCGAGCTCTCGACTCCAATCGCCTTGTTAGGCCTGATCTCTCTTCAGTGCTTCCCAGAGTCTCTCATTGAGAGTCCGTTCACAGAGACCCCTCTTCAGCGTCGCTACAGGCAGATTACACTTTGATCCAGGTATTTAGCACTTTAAATGAATCCCCTCGCCAAATGTCAAAATATTTCCACCGCAGCGCGGCTCGTCCCACTGCGGTCGGCTCTGACTCCCCCGGGGTGCACCACTCTCCATTGATTTTGCATTTAGACCTAATTTCGCCGAATGGGGCCACAGCACGCCGTGCTGTGCTAAGCTGCGGACCAGTCTCAGCGAATGAGTTCCCCTGTCATTTAGCGATGACGCTCGCGTTGAGTCCCCACCAGGCCGAACGCTGACAGAATATGGCTATGGAGCTGGGGATGCGGGGTTAGCGCCGCCTCTGCTCACATAAGCTCACCAGCATTTGCTTCTGGTACAGTGTGTAACCTCCTCTAACGCAACACAAAGGTAAAGGAGCTCTGATATGCTTTGATCTTCCGTTTTACTGCACCTTTATAAGGGGAACGTTAGTGGGTGGAGAACGGCACTACAGAGCCGAAGGTCAAGAGTAGCACCCGCTCATTCTGCCATTGTGAGGCTCTTGCTCTCAACTGCTACAGCCAAAAATCAAGTGGTACAAACGGGTCATAGTATGTAGCAAGTACATCTCAGGTCACTCCAGATAAAGCGGCCTACAAAGCAAACTAGAGCAAGGCCCAAAATGTCTCTGTTGGACCATTATTAGTGTTCATAAGTATCCATTTCTATAGAAGGCCATTGGGTGTATACCCTATTTTTGACCTACCTTGGTACAAAAGGTTTGTTCACTGTGGTCATTAAAGACCCCATGGTTATGGGATGCTGTTAGATTGTAGCATAATTGTATTATTTGTTTTCCTCCAGAACTGAAACTGAAAATTGCCTTTCATCTCACATTTAACTGAAAATACTGCAATTTCTGTACATTTTGCACACTTCATGAATGTTTCACAACTCTGTTCATCAACACACCGATTTATTTGCCAGACCCTGTGGTCTATGCCATGTTTGCAGTAATCTCACATTTACCGAATATATGTAAGTCTCACAAAATTTGGTGAGGGTTTGTATCCATTGTATGACACATCTTAGTAAAACATTTATGAAATGTATGGCAGATTTGGAGATGTGTGCATTCGGCAAGTGTATAACTGTAAATAAATCAATCTTGAAAACATTCACTAAATGATGAAACATTTAATGCTGAAAACACAAACTTATAAAATGTTAAACTTGAAAGCTTACCTTGGATACTCAAAGAATGCATGTTATAATAAATGTGCTTAATGTTGTGTTAGGCACCCATTACATATATCCAAAAATTATAAGTGTGGCTGCCAAGTGGCAGAGACAATGAAAACGCTTACTCCACATGCAAGCCCTACAGACTGGCTTCGAATCCAGCTATTTCATTTGCTGACAGTTACCAGGAGCCCAGGTCAGGGATGGGTACCCCTTATAGGGGTGGGCAGTTTTCCAAGATCCCCTCATTGCTCCTCTCTCGACACCCTGGCACTTGGGCTCCTGTGAGTTAATCAGATAGTGTCAGGGGGATGCCCCTGTCCTTTGATGGCATTTTATTTCCTGGTGCACTGTGGGACTTGTAGTGTGGAAAATAGTTATGATATGTATGTGTGTATTGGAGGATTGCAATGTGCATTAATTGATTCAGGAGCATCTTTTGAAGTTTCCACTCATCCTTTCATGTGCTCCTCTTGCAATTTTTGTTACCAATAAAAAAAAATGTAGATATGAAGCATAAGGCATCATACATTCTTATCTATTGTGTATTGAGCCCTCCATCTGATTGGCTACATAGTCCCTCCTCTTCATTACCCACCTAGTTTCCCCAAGCTATTAATGTGGATGAGAATTTTTCCGGAATAAATTAACATCAAACGGAAAACGCTTAAAATAAATAAAAAGATAATAAATTCCTTTGCGTGGTGTGGAAAACACAATACAAAGCAATGAAGCCAAACACAGACGGGGACTGGACACAATGAGGTGCACAGCAGGTTTGCTTTACCCTGAAGAAACCAGAGCGGAGACTGACCACTGAAGAGCGCTAGCCCTGTAAAATATGATTCTAATCCCAAGTAAGGCTGCCCTGTCTATCAGCCCCATCCTCATGATGAAGCGATCAGCTGTCAGCCCAGGGGTCAAGGCCAATTAAAGCTGAGAGCCGCCTCCCCCCTCTAAAACCTCCCAACTTCCTCTTCTAATTGAAGAGCCGTCCTGGCGTCTCTCCTCAGTACAGGTAACCCTTGGCACTGCTGGGCTGTGTACAAACGGCAGGCGCTGATGAAATGTTTGCCGAGGTGATTAGCTCGTCAATGGAGAGGCGGACTGCTATCGATCGGCTGCTCACTTCTCCGGATCTTCGACACGTTTAAGACATGCTCCACGGCACTAGCAATCTCACCCACTTTCCCCTCCGGCCCCGCCAGCCGGTCCAGTTACACACAACGACCGGCGCACCGGGCTTATCCGCGTAATCACGAGCTCTCAGATGCGCCGCGGCGGGATTACTTAATGGAAGTCGGGAGGGTGAGCGTCATTATCTGTGTTGATGTTTTTATTATCATAATCGTTATCACCGCGGATCATAATCCCGTCACAAGTGTGCCGACTCCTGCGCATTAAACAGTCAATGTTGACGTTTGCCACAGGGGGGTATTGGACAGCAATTTAATGCTCCCCGTCTCGCGCGCACAGGCACGGACCTGCGCTGCAGATACTCCCCCTGAAGGATGGCTTGTCTCGAGACATGCGTTATTCATGTATAATTATATGAAAATAACTTCCCGCGAAAAAAAAAGCGTTGGTGCTGCAGTTTTGCCACTAATCAGCCCGGGTAAAACTAAGCATCATTCCTTAATGACCAAGCGTGCACTCACTCTCAAGACAAATGAGGTTCACAGTCAAAGCCAGGGAACAGGTTAAAAAAAGGTTGAGCAAGAAGCCAGCGGGGAATATGCTGAAATCTTGCACTCATTATATTTTGTAAACTATGGCAGTTGAGAAATTATCCATGCTTTACCTCGTAATGATAATCATATCATGTAATACATGCATATATATTCGGAGCTTGAAATTAACGTAGGGGTTTCTAAAAAAAAGTCAATTCGTGTCTTAAAATGAATGACAGTGAGTTTTTAATTAGCTGCACCAAGCACACTACAGGTCAGTCGCAGATTTTTGTATATTAGGTAAATCCAGCTAAAAACTCTTGTTCTGGGTCATGGGTAAAAACATAGCCTAATAGGCTATTAAAAAACACCAGGTTGCACTGAAACGCTGTGAAAGGAAAGAGTGCCGTTGCTGAGGGAGGCAGTCCTGATCCTTCAGAGAACTCGGGGTGCCGCTCAGCGGGAAGTCACAATGCTTCACAGTTCAGTTACTTTCTAACAACCGTGACCCGACCCTCCCCGTTAACCTCTCATACACCGCCCTCCACCCGAGACAGCTGCCGGCTCTTCTGCCCGGCGCACTGGGCTCGTGGTTCGGAGATGATTTCCCCAGTGCTGTGTCCCTTCCACTGACACCAGCGAATTCCGGCTCTTTTCATCAAAGGAGTCTGAAAGCATATTGAATTAAAAGTGGAAAAGCAGCCAGGAATATATTAAAGGACTACAATCCTATTTTCTTTTTTCTTTCTTCTATTTTACAGAGGTGGTTATGGGGAGGAAGTATAATGTGGCGGGATTTCTATGTTCATTTCTGTGTCCATTCTGTGTCTTTTTTCAGGGGGATTTTTAAATGCTCCATAGGATATATGAGAATCAGTTTGGCAGGAGTGTATGTATAGCTACACACACACACACACACACACACACACACACACACACACACACAACCTCATAATTTGTTAGATTATGAGTTTACAGTGACACAATGATTGGAATGAATTGCAATTCAAAACCATGGCTTTCCAATTTTTTTTAAAACAGAGTAAAGCTCACTTTATGCAGTATGCAGTACATAGTCTCAGAGGTAGAGGGCGCTGCAGGTCATCGCATGCTCGCTCCAGTCTCATTCAGTGACAGGCCCTTAAGCTGTGATTATCTGCACAGGCAGCTGTGGGACCTCTCACAGCGGTCGAAACCCCCACCACCCCCCCACCCCCACCCCCCCGCCTGCCAATAATTAGTCCCAGTTAATTACAGTCGAGCTGCAGGTTAAGCCACTGAAATCGCCCAAGAGCTCTGGCGCTCACCTCCAGAGACAGCCTTTATGAGCTCGGCGTCCAAACTCTAGTTAGACGGCGATGGGGGTGAGCAGCGCTCCCTCCCAGAGCCCTCGAACCCACCTAACCGGTGTCAATAATCGAAATTGCAGCGCAGGTCTTAATCTTAGCCTGCCAGCCAGTCAGTCAGATACTGCAATGACAGCAAGCCACTCAGCATATTAATGAGGGATGGGGTGCATTAAAAGAGCATGAGGACTGGCACCGGGGGAGGAGAGGGAGCTGAAGACGGCTCCAGGTTCTAAGAGTCAGAGGCAGCTCTTTCCCCGGGACTGCAGCCTCGTCGAACATGGGAGTCAGGGCAACACGAAAAACACGAGCAACAAGAGCTCAGATCACTGATACATGCATGCAGACAGATGAAATTGGAAAGCAGCTACATGCAATGAGGCATTCTTAGATTGTACAGTTATCACTGCAATTAACATATTGGCTCAAATATAAGGCAGCCCTGACGAGGAGAATTTTCAATAATTTAAAAGGTGTACTTTTTCAAACCTAAACAAATAATACAACTAAAGCAATTAATGGAAAAATTACAGTTGTCTTAGTTTTGTTTTACTCACCATGAAAATTGACAACAATCTGGTAAAAAATTGCATCTGCAATAAAATATGCTGACAACTGTTTGCATGCTTTGGAAAAACAAAAAGTTGATTTTCATCATAAATTGTGAAAAATAAGTGCCACAATTTTTGGCAAAAATCTCACACATCACGTATCATTATTGATAACGCCATTTTTTAAACACTACAGTTGCTTGATGTTTAAATACATTTTTTTTGTCTTTCCCCTATCTGTCTCTAGTCACTAGTGAGATTATTCCATCCATACATAGTGAGATGGCAAAATGCATTGTGGGATTTGTCTGAAGCGTTGCTGTGGAGTTGTTTATGGACCCATGAAATAATTTCACATTAGCTGGTTTAATTGCTTTGTATAATAAAATGTTTCTTTCCTGTGAATTCCCACTTTAATAAAGACGCACACTTTTGTAAAATTGCAGATGAATTATCCTTAATTGACATCAACACTCCCTCTCATTTTCTTAAATACTCGATAAATTTTTTTGATCGGGCAACATCCATCACCGTATGCAAATTTTTCGACATGGTCACTACAGCTAGGTCTATCTATTGTCTTACCGCTATGCTAACTACACATTGTAGCATCTGAATGCAAGCTCTGTGGTGTTGGTGTGGCTTTGGCTAATGGCCCCACCTTTTACGTTTATGAACACAGGACGAGAAGTAACATTTTTTTAGGGGAAAAAATAACCCGCCTTATATTTGGGCCAATGTGGTATTTTCACCCCTGTGCTGATCACACCATAACTTCATGTTTTTTGCATTGACAGCTCATGTTAATCATTTGTGCGTGTGGGGTGTGCTTGGGAGTGCAGGCTAAGCTATTTCTTTCATGCAGAAACAATGAGAGCATAGCAATTAGTGACTGCTGCTCCCCCGCTCGCACGGCACACATAATCCAAGGCACCAGGCACTAGTTAAGACAGCCTTCCCTCTGATTTGTTCCCCTCAGTTAAACAGCAGGCCAGGCCAGGGCACAGAGGAAAAGCACACCTGGCCCAGAGTAATTTACTGCCCTTAGTGTCTGATGACTTGATCACACTCCGGAGCTGCCGGGAGGGCAGGTGTGTCTAAAAACAAAGGGTGGGGTGGGGTCCTCCCAGGACAGGGGAGCGGAGTCCCTCTGCCTGTGCCGGACGCCCACTCACGGCGGACGCCAACCTCAGGGGACCCCCCTCTCCCATGTAAGCGCTCGCACTGCATGACAATGACACTCGCCCAGCCGGAGTCCCCAGTGAGCTCATTAGACGCAATCGGCTCGACGGGCGAGCCGAAACTGTTATTATTAAGACGGCGGGGACCACCCGGCAGTCCGACAGAGAGCAGCGGGGCGGCGCGGGTCCTTATTTTTCACGCTTGCACTTGCTGGTCCATAATTATCGGTCAGAAAAACACATGGGTGCGCAGCATTCTGTTCCCCCCACGGGTTACCTCACCGCTAGGCCCATTTGTCTAATGCGCTACTGGTGGAGCGAAAGAACCCCGTACCACCACCACTTGGGAAAAATACGGATGTGTTTCCAAAGCAGGGTGAAAGTGACCTCCAGCCTTACCTTCTGACTTGTTTTAGAGGACGTTCTTTCACAGTGTTTGTGCAAGAGTGTGCTGGGTACCTTGTTTCACAGTTTAGCAAGGCACATCCCATGTTCAATCACCGCTGGACTGCAGTTCTAATATCCAGAGGCACCACTAACTCCACAATGCTTCACCTCACTTGGGTCACGCGCCAAAATCATTTCCACTAAATGAGATAAAAGTTCACCCAGGGCTCCTCTCTGAATCAATATTGCACAGTTTATTGTACAGTGTTTTTATTTAAAAAGTCCAGTGATCTTTCTTCCCTTTTTTCTCTCAGCTTGGAATGCCCAGTTGTATTGTAGAGATTGTCATTGATACAACCCCCTCTAACAATGCATGAGAGTACAAACAGACACTTTCTCTGAAATGTGACACCAAACTCAGCCTCTTTTCACACTGCAGTCCCCATGCCAACCTCGCACAGACATGAGTCAGAGGAAGACACTTTATGTGCCGATTCATGCATGCAGACCTGTGGGTGCCTATTTAACCAGAGGGGGTCACCTATGAAACACACATGCCCATTAACTCAACAGCATGTACATGGCTGATACATGACTGTACTTGGCATGTCCTACCGAACACGTTCTCTGTTACTTTCCTGACTGAATCACCTCTGGGTTTCTTTAGGAACCTCTTCTCACTTCTGGTAGCTATGCTGTGTGGCAGTTCTACATTTTCTTATGGGGGTATTGCTTTACGTACATCGAGTATCTAGATTAAACTGGGATTTATGGAAATTTTGTCAAAAATGAATATTGTTAATACATACACAAATGATCCAAATACATGTTAGTATGAATGTCATAAAGAAAACAAGATAGTATGTTGACCACAAATAGGTACATACTGCATGATATGTGACAGACAATAAGCTTCCGACTGTTCATTTTAATGGGACAGCATGTCTTGGCCATCTTATGAGAGATTCAGTGCTCATCAAATGAATTTAAGATTGTCTCAGCACCAACGCTCAAAGCATCTGCGCTGCAACCGAGACAAAAATCGGTGTCTGCATTATCAGCAGGGCTGCAACTCCTCTCCTCTCAATCGCCATCTATTTCCTGCCAAACACCAGGGACTATCCGGGCTCTCTGAACCTGTTGACTCTTAATTAAAAGCTTGGCATGAACATCTTTTTTTACAACACCAATCTTTGCTCCCTTGAATGAGAAAGCACACCCAAAAATACAACGCACTCGCCACACAATCAGTCCCAGAGAGTTTAACAAGGGTGGGGGGCCGTGGGAGGGAGGGAGGGTGGGGGGTTTGCAATTTATTTATTTCCCCATTTATCTCAGTGACCTGAATTAATCTGTCACCTCCCTGGCCCCTCGTCTTCACAACACCCTTTTAATTTCTCCCCACAATTATCCTGTGTATTGATAATGGGCATTAGCATATTTATGATCATTGCTTCGCAGTTATTGTTTGCGCCGCACATTAATCTTCATCTGCCGCACGTCGGCTGACAGCTCAATCTATTCTGCCATCTCTCGGCAGCATTCATATCGGAGAGGGGCATTGTTTCCCTGGTAAATAAACGGTGTTGGCGGGCACGCGGGGTGGGGGCGTGGGTGGGGGGGATACAGGGGGACGCGGCGTGATTGACGTGAACTCGCGGCTGCTACTCGGGCGCGGGCTTTCTCTCCAGCTGCGGTAGGGGGCTCGGTGGCGTGATTGTTCCCGTGCCGACGGGGGCGCCCAGTCCCCCCCATGTGCTTCAGCCACACGAGCCCCTCACCCACTCCACCCCCACCGCCGAGTCCCTCCGAACGTGGTGGTAAAAAAAAAATCAGCAAATAAATAAAGAATGTGGCGGCGGCAGGCGGGGGGCGACTCCCCGCACGCCGGGGAGGATTTGAATTGCTAAGCACCTAATCGGAGCGCCCCAGATGAGCGATGAATATGCGCGGTGTCACTCCGCCGGCTTGAGTGACAAGGCACTGATTGCGAGGTGATTGAGGCGCTGGAGCCCGTCCAAGTTCACCGGGAGGTCCCCCCCCAACCCCTCCACCCCGTGGAGAGCGATCAGATCAACCCCAGAGAGGGGGGGGGGGGGGGGGGGGGCTGGCAGATGATGATGGTTCATCCTAAATTAGAGACACTGGCACCTGGATCTGTCCGCGAGGCGAATGTTGTTCGAGGGCAGGGCGAGGCGCGGTGGCTTCATTTGCTACTCTGTTGCAGCCGCTATCAGCAGCAGCTAACAGTGTGAAAGATCTCGCTCGTTCACACTCGACACGATCAAAGGGTTCTGCACCTGCTGACAATGGAGCACCTAGGCTCTAATAGTCTGTAGGTGCACTGGTGATTCCTATGTATACTACAGCCATGCTCCTATCCACAACACTCACAGTCATGTCTAATTTCTGGAAATATACACAACCCAGTGCAAAGACCTGACTGTTCACTGACTGCTGACCCTAAAGTTCTGAATGCCACCAGTGGCTGTGATGGTGACTGTAACCACTCAAATGAAGAAGGCAGTTGCTAGGTGGGTGCTTTGGTCTTCCCAGCCTGTGTTTTTTTTGTTGGGGGGGTTAGGGTTGGCAGCAATGGACTATGGGAAAGGTTAACCTAACCAGCAAAATCTTTTGTAACAACTAAGAAAAGGAGTAACGATTGCCCTAATTTCACAGCATGTGTGAATTCAGATGTAATTCATGGATTTCACAACTTTTAGGCTATCCCCAACCGCCAACAGATAGAAGTGGGTGCTTACTGTGGACTTATTCTGGGAAAGGAAATGCGAGGCTTGTCATTTTTTTTTATTTTTTTATAAGCGGGCAAAATAAGGACACAGAGATTGCAGACAAAAAGGTGATTTGAAGCACTGTGCATTGTCTGTCTCTCTTCCTGCCTATTTTGTCAAGAGCACCTAGGAGAATGCATCCCAGACACAAAGAGATGAAGTAGTCAATGCCCCTGAATGTGCCGTGTGCTGCTACCAGTGCTGCTGAACCTGCAAACCCCTTCCTCTATACAGTGCATTTAGGACATGTGTGCACAGTGTGTGAACTGGCATGACAGATGCTGTAAGGCTCACCCACTTCCTGTGTGGCAGGTGTAGCGGGGGGTTCACAGCCCTTTAACTGGTCCTGGGTATCCCCTCTGGTCCTGGATATTCCATCATGTGATCCAAAGTCGAACATAAGAGTCTCTCTCTCACCACACATTAAATCAAACTGGACTGATGCGGTAGACTGACGTGCTCCTACTTCAGGTAGGAGACCACAGACGGATTCAGCCGTAGCCACAAGAAGCAACGTGGAAAAGCACAAGCCAGGCCAGATTTCTTTGGAGGGCGGCCTAATTGGGACGCACTTGGGAGCCTAATTTCATTCTTTGTATCTGAAACCTGCTGTCTTCTCTAGAGGGACCACCTGGTGTGCCTTTCAGAACTTCCAGCCAGTTTGCTAGAGGAGCGCAACTATTCAGAATGTGTCACATAGTCTTTCTTTTATCCAAGCAATAAATACTTATTTTATTGAGGACATCAATCCAGTAATAATGCAAGACTATGAGATATGGATTGCTTTATTTAAAAATCCCGGGGAGATTGTTTTATGTCACAGGGCGTAAATCACGTCTCCTTTTTCACTTTCATTGAATACACTGCTTTGTTAACTGTTATGAGATATATGCTAATACATTTGAATATTTTATAGAAGCCGTAAAATTTGAAATCCATAATTTGTTAACGTGTTCCATGTGAGAAAGCACTAAAAGCCCAGCTATGAATACCAATGCAGATATGCTTTGTTTAAGGATAATCTGTCATGCACCAAAAGAGGTGGAACTTTCTTCTTTGATGTTAACGCTTTGATAACTACATACAAGGGCTCTGGCTCGAGTAACCAGACCAGGCAAGGTACAGCACCATACTAGCAGGCACCTCCCGAGCTCTTCTCCTGAGGTGTCTGGTAACTGTCCTTAATTGTCATTGTCTCGACTTGAGTGCTTGTGGCATGTTTATCTAATCTAAATAAGCAATCAGTGGAGGGGGATAAAAATAAGGCGTTCATATTTAATGTCCACTGTGCCCTGGTGCTAATGAAGCAACAAACAGTGTTCCAGAACTGCCAACACAATGAATGTGAGGTGCAACACAACTATACATCTGAAGCTCTGCTTCATGGAATTAAAGGCTATTTAAAACCAGCTCTACCGTTTCATTCATTAATTGTGCGAGCCGGTGGCAACTGTTTACCCGTTATCGCTTGCTTTCAGGACACCGGCGGACTTCGGTCACCGTTTGACCGGCGGGCTGTGCCACGCTTGTTAGTCCACGGATGATTAAGACGGCCGGGGAAAATAACGGCAGACATGGCCGTTCCCAGTTCCCCGGCTCCCAAACTAGGGCCTGGGATGTCCATTATCTCGTCACAAATAATTTCTGGTTTTATAAGCCGTGACTCCCCCAGTGGGAGATGGCGAGCAGTAATGTTGAGCGTGCTCGCAGGGCCCCCGCTTGTTCCCGACCAGGGGGGCACTTTATTATCCTGCCATAGCAGGGCTCTATATCACCCACGGCGAGCGAGCTGGAGCCACGATAAAGAGTCCCTCGCACATTAATTCTCTTATTTATTACTCCTCTGGAAACACAGATCGCACGCCATCAGGTGCTGCTTTTGTCTGAACTCTTTCAGCACCTGTGCTGTTACCAATGTTACAGTGTTCCTGCCCGTGTGCTACAAATATCTGATCCCGGCTGTTTATGTTTGTTGATAGACTTTAATGTAGATTAAGGAATTTCTGAATATTTGTCTAAATCTTTTCTCCTTGACTTTCTTTTTTTTGCAAATCACCTCTCTGATATGCCCCTTTGGCTGATACTCCAGTCGCAACACTAATTGTGTCTCTGTCTGCATTCAAGCCTTTTTTTAAGATTGTGCCACGCCTCTAGCCTGATTATTGGCTCACGTGTTTGCCCTCAGGTCACCAGTGTATCTTGGATGAAGTAGAGAATTTTGGAAATAAGGTTCACAGGATCAAATACTGCACGTGACACTGTAGAAAGCCTTGAGCATTACAGTCCAGACTGGACTGTGTTTTTTGATTTGCAACATGTAGAAAAAGTCTAAACATTGACGTTTTCTTTTGGTCTGCAGGGTTATCGCAGAGGTTATAAGAAAATCAGACAGCTGTGCTTTGCCTGTTGAATTATGATTCAAAGGCATTTGCCAAGATTCATCATGCTGAAGCTTAGTCAGCGGTTTCTATGAAGTTTTAAGGTCAATTGTTTTGCAGGCTAGCATGCTGTGTAAAAAATCTTAACGATTATCCTCATATTAATATTATTGTGTTTTAGATTTTAATCATTTTTACAGTATGTACATAAAACCTGAGTAGTTTTTTTTTAACTCCAGTGCTGCTTCTAACTTCTCAGTTCCAGAGGATGGTGCAGTCTTTTCAAGATTTGATTGCAGACTGTACCTATTTCCTAATATACATATCCAGAAATGTAGTTAAATTTAATGATGTCAAATGTATTTATTTGATGTGTACACTACGCATTTTCCTCTTTCATCTGGTGCTTAAGAAGTGTTCATTTAAAAATGTAATAAGCATTTATTCAACCATAAAAAATGTTTGATTGGTCTTGCCCTTACATCACTTTTGCGTTTTAAAAATTACGATTCAAAAATCTAATCTAATCTAGAGCTAAAGTGATGCCTATACTGACCAATCAAATCTGCTTCTCATAAGAATATGAGATGGGTGGGGCTGTAGGACAAACATCAGATATGCTTTCACAAGGTGCAAGATGAGCTAACTGCACATCAATAGGGAGGTGTGATTTAGAGAGGGAAATCTCACATTACATGTATGGCGCCATGCAATCCCAGCTATGCACATCAGAGTAATTACTTGCACCTAGCAGACTTAATTCTGCCCTCAGCCATGTTCCCTTTGACAAGTTGGGTCGGGTTGCACCAAAGTCTGTAGTAAGCATGTTTTGAAAATTTTTTTTGCATGTTCAGATTTCATTCCAAATATAGGGGGGTGCATGTGACCAAGAAGTAAACGGGGCCATTGTCAAAAATGTGTCAAATAATCTTAAGGGCAGAGCAAAAGGAATATATGTGTGTTTCTGACACGCAGTTTTCACTCTATGGTAGCTGCCTGAGGCAGACGCTGTCAGTCAAAAGATGTTGCGGCGTACTGAACTTTGTGCTAGCGTTAAACCATGATTTGTTTGAGTGCTGTGCGTGCGCTAAATGTAATGCTTTACTCCCAGCTCCTGAAAAACAGAGAGTTTACTGTTTACTCATTACAAGGCTTCTCTTTGCCTTGAACTGCGATAATGGCTTACTGCCTAGATCTGAACGAGATGCTTGCACCACAAAACCTCTGGCAAGAGACACGGGGTTCACAGCATTAGAAGAGCTGTGTCTCCAACACAAGAGATTACACTCTTTCCAAGTGACTCCAGGGGTGACACAATATAATGGGCCCATTATACCAATACCTTCCACTACACTTAGATCACTTTCTGAGTCACATCTTACCTACTATGGTTCCCATGCATGTACTTATATGTAACTATAACTGTAACTGTAGCAGGTATGAATTTCCATATAAAGGTGGTAAAAGTTGTGCTTGATGTGGTTATAGTGGTACTTGTATTTGGCTTGGAGTCTGACAAAGACATCGTACCGGCCACAGGTTGACGTTGCTGACCCCCTGCATTTGGACATCGTAATTGGGGAAAAGAAAGGGGAAGATGGGGAGGGAAACCATTACCAGCCGACATGGAACTGAAGTGACGAGGGGGATTTTTATAATCATGGACACGCCTGGTTTTTCTAGGTTTGGTTAACTGCATGGGGATTGTCTGAACATTCTCCTCCCAAATCTTCATGTGGAACTTCAGTCTGTGGCGTCAGTAAATTCTAAGTGGCAGCACTGACATCTACCAAGTAAGGGTCACAGTAATGACACACCGCTTCACTACACACAAGCACTGACAAAGCACACAGACACACTTATTTATGGGCACTCACAATTTTTAGAATAACGCGAAAATCATCAACGCTAATCGTGAGTCGTGACTGTGCCCTATATTGGAAATCAGGCACTGTTTGCATTGCAGCATTTGTTTGTTTAACATTCTGTCACAGATTGAGACTCGCTATTGGCTCACGTGCTTGCACAGGGGTCACCACCACCTGGATAAACCAGAGGATTCTGGAACAAAGGATTGTGGGATCCTGTCCATTTCACTGTCGTGGAAACCCTTGAGCAACACAAAGCACTTTGCAAGAATCGCTCCAGTCTGCGGTCATACAGTTCAAGCTGCAGTTGTGGACAAGCTGCGTCTAGCTGATGCATAACTAAACTTGACAGTGAAAACGGTGATGAGACAAATGCCACCTGCAGACATAATGGATCACACTCGCTCAAGTAATCGTTCATATTTTTTCTCCTTTCCATCTGTTATTCTGTAACTCGGACAGCACTGTCTGATTTATCACATATGATAAAAGGTAAAATAATTCACACTGACATGATTTTTTTCTGTCTGCAGGGTTATCGGAGAGGTTAAAAGAATATCAGCAAGCTGTGCTATGTGTGTAAAATTCTCATGCTTCTAAGGTATTTGCCAACAACTAAACATGCTGAATCCTGGCCAGCAGAATTCTCTGTCCCTTAAACCAATACCTCACATAAATAATCAACTCTCAGAGGAAGAACTCATGGCAGTGCGTGCAAGTGAAAAGGCGAATATCCCTGTGGCATTTACAAACTTTTATAGTGTAATATCTAGGGGGACCAGCATTGATTAACTTTATTTCAGAAAAAAAAAAAAAAAAAGAATTCTGGGTCTTTGTCTACAGGGTTTCAATCCTAACCTTTATTTCTGTCATTATTATAACGGAACAAAGCTCCAACTAGGAGGTGCAAGGGGGAGAAAAATGTCCAACATCGATCTTGAAGAGACTCCCTAATGGTGTCTGACAGAGCAAAGGATGCAAAGGACAGCGCGCGTCTCAGTGTCTCATCTGAAGCCGCTGATGAATCCGCGCGGCGAGCGAATTCATTACGGCCTGCCGGTCAGACAACTTCGAAACATATTTCCCAAGCTGAGGTTTCCGCCCCTATTGTTCTCCCTTGTCCAGTTCCAGCCCTCGTCTCGCCCCGCGGCTAATCACGGCTCCTCGTTCAATAGGGGGCAGAGATTCCTTCATTACCCTGCCCGAGCAACAGCTCCTTTGGAATGCCGCTGGGGATCGTCCGCGGAATCTCCGGCATCCTCCTCCCGCGGTTTCCGCCCGGGCCCGCTACTCCGCCAGCCGCAGGATGTGGCGGTGCAGCTGGTCGGAGAAGGCGTCCAGGGAGAAGCGCTCCAGGACGCGCTGCCGGCCGGCCTCCCCCATCTCCCGCTGCAGCCGCGGGTCCCGGACGAACCGCTCCATGGCCTCGGCGAAGCTCTCCGCCGCGGGCTCGCAGAGGAAGCCCGTCTCCTTGTCAGCGACGGACTCCAGCGGGCCGCCCGAGTTAACGGCGATGACGGGGCAGCGGGTGTACATGGCCTCCACTGGCACGATGCCGAAGTGCTCGTTGCTGGGCGTGTAGAGGACGCACGTGCTGTGGTGCAGCAGCGAGACCTTCTGCTGGTCCGAGAAGGAGCGCAGGAAGGTGACGCTGTCGTCCAGGCCCAGGCTGGACGCCAGGGCCTTCAGCTCGGCGTAGTGCTCCACGTTCTCCGGCACCCGCTCGTCATAGCCGCCCGCCATCACTAGGTGGACCCTCTCCCGCTGATCTGGGGTCAGCCTCTGCCGGAGCGCCCCCAGGGCCTGCAGGGCCAGGGCTAAGTTCTTCTTGCGCTCGTAGCGATTTATGGAGAGAAAGATCCAGGTCTTCTTCTCCGGGATCAGGCCGTCCAGCTCCTCAAACTCGCCGTCGAAGGCCGCCGAGTTGAGCGAGGGGTAGAGGACATCTATGTGGACGCCGGCCAGGCTCTTGAAAGTGCGCCTGAAGACCCCCGCCGTGAAGCGGCTGTTGACCACCACGCAGTCAGCCATGCCAGTGGTCCGCTCCTCCAGCCAATCGATGGGAGCCCTGTAGAGCCTCTTCAGGGTAGAGTGCCGCTGGGTCAGGAGCTGGTCAGGGAAGTGGCAGTAGAACAGGACCTTCTTCCTCTGGCGAGCCAACCTCAGCACAGGAATGCAAGCGGACACCTGATGGAACCCACACACAAGCTTTACAACCACGTTCCTCTGAAGTGACTCTAATCTGTTGTAATATGTGTTAATGTGTAACAGCTTCCTTTCTCAGGGGTTACATTACTAGCTCCCTGTAACCAGTACATATTCCTTTCCTTTCCAATTGTTATAAATGGTCAGTCAACACCTTTCTGAGCTGGGAGAGTGAACAACAACAGCCATAAGCGTCTCACCTGGTCACAGAACACCACATCGAACTCCACCCCGCTGAGGAAGATGAGGAAGAAGGCCACGTAGATCATGCGCAGGTAAGCGCAGAGGGCGTGGAAGTATCCGAAGATGCTGGTTGGCAGCCAGTCCCCCACGCAGACGACGGGCAGGTCGGGGTCGAGGGTCTCGGAGAAGCAGTGCTGGGGGTCGTAGTGGGCTGTCCAGACCTGCACTGAGCAGCCTTTGGAGCGGAGCGCCACCGCCGCGTCCACCACCAGACGCTCCGCGCCCCCGATACCCAGGTCAGGGTGCAGAAACACCACCCTAACCATCCTGACAGAGAAAGGAGGGTAACCTTCTTATTCCCCAAAACAGATGGTACCGCTATCCCAATCTCATAGTTTTTTTTTTATTTTAATGACAAAGACATTATTCTAAACTCATTCAAAATCAGAACCAGTCACACTATACTGATTTTACAATTTTTGGTTGTGTTTACTCCCCTCCAATCACGCTTTATATGGGCGATCTGCATTTTCCCCACAATCCTCTACAGGACTTACAGTCCACCTTGTCATAAAAACCACTGTCCAGGTCTGGCTGTAAAATTACCTCCACTCTGAAAAGAGATTTTGCTTGCTACTGCTCAGGTTTAAATGTTCAGTAAGATGTTTTCAATTTTGGTGAGTCAAGCTCATTTAAATCTGCTGCAACAACAACCACTACCCCCCTGTCAATCTATTTTAACATAAATATTAACACATTAAACGTTAACATTAAAAATTTCTTTTTTAAAACCATTGCTATTTAGTTTAGCTAAGTGTAGAGATAAAAAAAATCACCGAAATGAAAGCCAAAAACAGACACATTATTGTCTAGGCTACATAACAAATACTTGATTAGCAACATTTTCCCCTCAGGCCTTCTGTATTATATTTAAAAACCATCATTTGAAACAAAACAATGAAACGCAACATTTCATAACATTCATTCAAGTATGGCCACCCGTGAAAATTGCCTTCATTGGCGTCCTCTCGTTGCTACCATTTGCTTAGCACCTCATTCGCTGTTCTGTAACTCCCAGTGCCCAAGGCAGAAAGATGTCTGTAAGTGCTGATCTAGGATCAAACTCCCCAACCACAATATTAACCTTACGCGTCGTAAGACAAACTGCAAAAGTAGTCCTAGGTCAGTTATTAGGCCTATATTATAGGTCAATGACCGGCAGCTCCTGTTTAGAGTTCTTCAAGTACTCTGATTTGTCCTACGGCATCACCTTCTTAAGGCCAGCTCTCATCCATTTCGAGTCTGGCATTCCTAAAGCTCCATTTACCTCTCTAACTCCCAGGTGATGACATGAAGAGCTTGTCAATGTATAACCTGTGTACTTACTAAAGACACCTTTTCAGACAAAATGTAGCTATCCTTTTATGTCAGACAGTGAGCCAATATTACAGCTAGAAAACCAGGAAATAAAAATATTCTCAATCGAACTTTATAAGGTAGCCAGCTAGCCATCCAGGACATTAATTACGTATACTACCAAGATAACTGACCTGTCCCTTGCAAGCTAGACTCCACACGTACAACACTAATTGTATGTTGTTACTCGTGTTAACGTTATCCGGAAACTTACCCTTCGTTCCCTTTGAACGAGACACGTAACTACGGGACTACGAGGAAACTTCCCTAATCTCCTCTTTCTGCAGTAGTCATCCAAATGACATTATCTGAAGGATGGCACCATAATGGCTCTAACATTTTATAGGCCACTGTGTAACGAAACCTCCCTTCTTAGAGCCATAATGACACCAGTTTCTCAATTTCCGAGGCTTCCTGCGAGACCCTGTACATCAGTCCGTGAGCTGTCTTTAATGATGCCTGGAAAAGTAAACATAAAACTAAAGCGTCCAATAGTATGGTTCACGGAACTAGTACTTCATTTATATACTCATATTTGTACAAGGGGAATTTGTTATATAGTAAAATAGGGAAAATTCCACACATATGTTCAAGATTTGTGGGCTGAGAACAGGCACTTAATCAGGCGACTATATAGGTCCTTTATTGGTTGTCGTGGCCTTTTTAGACGAGCGTCATCATTCCGAGATTTCTTGTGTGGATGTGGCTAATCTTCGTCCATTTGCCTTGGAATCCGACTGAAGCGTAGCAGGACGGTGTACATCCTTCGAAGTATTTACCACAGATAAGACACAAAATGGTGAGAACGTATTCTGCATGCTTTTCCGTCTTGGATATACTGAGCACGCTTTTAGCCGGCAAGTTCTGTGGGTGTGTTGGCTGGCCATCAAGTGAGCTAACGTTAGCTACTAGCTGCCTTTCACATTTGGAAAACTAACTAACTACTTTGATTGGAAATAGTATTTTCGTATGTGTAACTTGTCAACAAAGCCATATAATAGTTGAAGTTTTCTAGCGTTCTGTATTTTGGTGTTAAATCAACTCTTTAGCTGTAGCTGTTGGTAGCTAGTTAGCTTGTGTTAATGAGTTGGTTGGCTCTTTGGCTAAGTACCTGGCTACCAACTGTGTTTTGCAGACGTGGCTTTTTTCCCCCTGGTTGACCGGGCGAAACGTCGACTACGTCTTACACGTTGCAGTATTTAGTTAGTTAACTATTGTAGATTTAACGAATTCCTTTTGATTATTGTGGCACTAAAGTTAAATGGCTACTTGTCACTATCTACTTTACCATTTTGATCGTCAGCTTAATCAGTTACCTACCCTGCTAACAAGGCATACGATTCACGTTTTTCATGTGGTTGTAATAGTTAACGTTACCTGAATTACGGTAACACACCTGTTATGCCACAACAGAACGGGAGTGAGATTTTTTTTAAACAAAGGTTTGTAAACTTAAAACCATGTGACTCCTAAAAACCTTGCTGCAGTCAAGTGTGGTTTGTGATTATTAGATACTCTACATTGGTTGTTATATCTACTCTTAACGGTGTCAGAACGTATCACTCTTCTCCGCATCTAATATGGTCTTACAATATTTTTGTTTCTCTTTCAATAGCCTGGTCCTGCCGCAAGTGCTACGAATGTGGGCGCATCCAGCCGCTCTCCCAGCAAAGCTGTGGCCCCCAGAGCAGCAGGGTCCACAGTCAGACAGAGGTAACGTCATAACCCGCCTCAGTCACTGATTGGCCAATAGCGTGTACCCCATGAAATTTGTCAGGTAACTGAAGGGGAAGGAGACCACTCTTGTCGCAGTGGCAGAGTAAACCAGTCATGATCTCTTTGCATGGTCTTGCCTTTAAAGCCTGGCCATGTACCATCTGTGTTGACATAAATCAAAGGAAGTCCAGCTGTTTGTTTTTGATCATTCATTTGAAATTGCGGGAGATGGCCAATCTGCTGTCAAATACTGGTAGTTTAATGATAGGTAAAAGTTAGAGGTGAGTGAGGGGGGAATAAAGGATCTCTTTGGCTAATGTGGTGTGTGTAGCCTGATTGCTTAGCATTCCACAGTTCAGTGGGAATCTGCTTCTCCCCCCCCCCTCACTCACAGGAAAGCCACCAGCAGCGGGACGAGGAGCGCGGGGCGATCAGCGACATCAGCAGGCACGGGAGGCATGTGGCGCTTCTATACAGAGGACTCCCCAGGGCTGAAAGTGTGAGTGTTGCTGCCTTACAGGCGTGACCTGGAGCCTGCAATAAAATCAGCACTTCATATTTTGTCGCTTACATTCTGTCTTTTATATATCGACAACTATACAACTCCCAATTAACCAGGCCAGCGGAGGGCAGCCCTGGCACAGTTGATGGGAAACAGTTCTAGTCTCCAATGTGTCATTGGTTGTTTATTGACTGTTTAAATCCACAAATAGCATTTAAGGTCAAATTAACATCAAAACAGAAAAATTTAGAGCTAGGTAGCCAACAACCTGTGAGACAACCGACTGTATTTTAGCTCGCCCTTTTAATGGTTGCATAACCTACTACCCCCCTCATTGATTAGGCAATTAGGCCACAAAGGTTATTATATGTGTTTTTTGGAAGATTTGGTTTAGGTGTAGGCAAGTTATCTAGTAACCTGTGTAATAAGTAAATGCATTGGCCAGCAAATAGTTAGCCATACAGTTAAGCAATATCTGAAGAGAGATTGTCAAGTTTAAAGTTCATTAAGATTAGAATCTGTCAGGTTGAAGTGCTATCTGCATTGCTTTTTTTAAAGTTGAAAAAACAGTTAATTGTACTTACACACTACACATTAGGCACAAAAATATTTAATGAACAGATGTGGTTTATTGCCATATCTCTGTGTACAACACTACCATATTTAATTAATCTCTTAGGGTGTTTGTGAAGGCCTGTCAGTGTACAGATTTAACACTGGTAAAAGTTCTGTGGAGTAATCGCAATAGGTGTCTTTAGAAAGTGTCTTCATCTTGAGTATAGTCCCGACCGACCTTAAGTGGTACCAAAGGACAAAAGCATAGACCGAATGTGTTGTCCTTGATGAAGGCATAGAAACATTTTTTTTTTCCTGTGGTGCCATATTAACAAAAGAGAGGTGGTGGGAGGGAGAAAAGAAAGAAGGTTTAGTTTAGTTTAGGTTAGAAAGTAGACCTTCTTGATTGTGTTGCCCAAGGTCAGGTGCATGACAAGCTTGTTGTCTCTCTACGCTGAAGAGTGCAGTGGTTTTCTTTTCCAGTAAAATGCGAATGAAAATCGGATCTTTAAAAATCGGATGTGTTCTGTACACGCCATGACAGAAATTAGTGACGTCATAAGCCTCTGGTGTGATATGGAATTGTCCTTTGTGATCCAGTAGATTGATTAACGTTGGGGTTTATTTTTTTTCCATGACTGACCTGGAGGGTAGCATTCACCAATGATGTTTTACCAGTATTTTACTGCAGGAAAATTCCCTTCATGATTTTTTTTATGGGTTATCGGACAGAAAACAATTTGTCATGTAATTTCGTTATTGTTTCTAAGTTTCTAAATGGGGGGAAAAATGGCCAGGGTTGATTTGAAGCTCGTACAGGGAAGCATTTTTTATTATTAGTTTTATAGCAATTTTGTCACAGAAATTATCATTTGAATAGCAATTATTGGTTAATATGTAGTAATTTTCTGAATGCATTTCAATTAGTTTTTATGACACGTGAACTGTCAGTAATGCCAATGTTACACAGAAATTGCCCCTCAAAATAATTATGAATTATGCACTTTATGTGAAATATGAATTATGTATTTTAAAATAATTTCATTATACTAAAATATATGCATTTTCCGTGTTGCATTTTTATTTTGGCGGATGTACGAGGACCTGTTTGTCTGTTCAGCCACCCATCCTAACTTTTAAGTATTTTTCATTTTTAGCACTGCTTATTTTTCTTTACAGAAGACCAAAATCAAACTCATTGATCAGTCTTAAATATTAAATCATGAAGTCTCATTTTTCTGAATAGGTATTTGCTTTACTTGTTCATTGCAGGTAATTTTCCATGCATGGTTGGTTGAGTGCAGTGTGTATTTTGAATTCGACTCCTCTGACAAAGAGTTTTGAATCCAGATTGTTTTTGGCAGTCTAAGTCAGGCCCTTGATGTCTTTAGGTTTGTTTTTTAATCTAAATAGAGTGCATTGTATTGTGTTCATATGAAGACATTACTGTGACATCAGTTAATTTAATCTTCGTTTAGAATACAGTTGTCATTACAAGGTGTGAGAATACATAGAAATGGTATAGTATATCATATAGAAGAGTTCTAATGATATATGAGTTGTTACTGGCAGGTTCATGTCATTCTAGCAGTATTACTGGAGCGAGGCCATTTTCTAATAGTCTGTCTAGACTCATCACTAAATCTAACTAACTAATCTAACTGTTGGCTTGGGTAGCCTAGTAGAGTTGTGGTTATCTTTATAGCGAGTTAGTGGTTTATTTTTAGCGCACATAGTTATGATTTCCAAACAAGTAGTTGTTTGATTTGGTGTCAGCAGTAACTTGAGCCAGTCTCCCTCTTTCATTTACTTGTATAAGTCACTGGTCCACCGGTCCGTTACACTGTGGCGACTGGGGCGAGGTCGTGCGTTGGGTTTTTTTTCTGTCCTGTCGCGTTGAAGACTCGCCTGTGTAAACTAGACGGTGTAAAACTTCCGCTTCCGCTTCACGTTTGCAGCGAGGTCGATTCCTCCTCGCGTCTCTGGCGCCACGGGTTGCGACGGGATACCATCTATTTCCATCTGAAGAACACACTGTCCATTAATGATGATTCACAGGGCACTTAGGGCTTGTCTCAGACATTTTTAGAGACAAATCACAAAATGGGCAAGGTTGTTTTGAATGGCTTTGAAGTGTGCATATTAGTAAAGCACTTCTGCGGGTATTAATTGAACTCCCATGGCTTTTCATATTTGTCGGCCTACGTGTGACAGGTGAAGGGAAATGGAGTTAAGGGTTCCAGTGATTTTTTTTTTTTTTTTTCTTTTGACAGACTGTATAGATGTCTTAAGACCTGTCAGTTATGAGGTCACAATCAGCGCTTGGTTGCTGTGGAGATTTGACACAGCTGATACAAAGTGAGCAACTTTGCATAAAGAGTAATGGTGCATGATTGACGCATCACTTCCTGCCCTAGTACTCTGATACAAGTTCTTTAGAGACAGCCTTCCTGTCCTGTTATCATGGCAGTGCTACTCCATTATAATGCTGATTGGACTGAGCAGTAATATCAAGTCTGATTAACATTGAAGCCTGGGCAGATTTAGTGGCCAGCCTGGTCAGATTTAGTACATCCTTTTGTCTAGGCTTGTTTAGAGGCTTTCTTTATTCTGTGGCAAGTGTAAATCTAATGGTTTTTTCCCGACACATCACTTGACCAGTTCTCAAACAATCACCTCCATTAATTTACACATGCTTCCCTATGTGCCAACAGTTTCTTCCCTGTTGGCACATCATGTTCAGATCATGATTGTATATGCTATAATATGCTCATTACCATTACCTTGGAGTGAAGCTGTCTTTCACACCGTGGGTTAGACCATCCATCAAAAGAGGGTTTCACACCTGCTGGTGTCTGCTGCCATCTCAACCTTTGGCACGCAGTTATTGGTATATATTAATACTGCATGTTTAGAGGTACCTCTGACTATGTGAATACACACCCCATGGGTGGAGGGCTTCCAAGCAAGCCCCTTCCACTCTCCATACCTGCCTACAGAAATCGGCTGGTACCGGTCGCAGCTGGTGGCGCTAATCGAGCCCAAACAGGACGAAACGAACCACGGACAACCGTCCCGCCACAGCTCCTTTTCATTGATGCTGGAAAACGCAGCGGCGATTCTCCTGGTTTCCGCCGCGGGCGGGGGAGGCGCGGCCTCCGAGCTTAATTAGAGGGTGGCGTAAAGGTCACATCAATTAGAGCCTGCGGGAGAGGCCAGGGAACTGTGGCGTGGCGGCCGTGCCTAGTGACCAGCTCCTCCGCTCCCGTCCCAGAGGCCTCCACAGCCACTCTTCCTCTAAAGTCCCTAATTAGACACCCGCCCTTCCAGGCCTTTATGATGCATTTCCAGGGATTGTTGGCTGGTGCACCTCTTATCAAGGTTGCAGGTCAGAACTTTATGTGCTCTGGGTGTCAAAATGGCCAGGAACAGCCAGCTGTTTAATTTTTGTGTTTTTTAATTATTATTGTATTTATTCATAATGGCAAATTTGTGGACTTTGCTCTGCAGCTGAGTAGTTCTCCCTCCTTTGGCTGACAGAGGGAACTGTGAGTGATTCTTCAGTGAAGAGACCTGAAAGTGCCTGAGGGTCATCTACCTGTACATATCTGTTAGGCACGGCTCTGCAAAATGCTTAACTTGACAGCACGTGGGATGTGGTTTTTTTTTTTTTTTTTGTATGGATTTGATGCATGATGTTTGGCACATTAAACACTAATATCTAAACTGTGGAAAGTAGTCATGTGTAAGCCTTGCACGAGAACAGCATTTTAAACTTTTTCAAATAGCTCCCCCTAAAGCCCTTTTGTTTTATTGAGTTATCTGCCTGTCACCAGATCCGGCCCATATTTCTAAATGCATTGGTCAGTTGTAAAAATCCATATGTGTGTGTGGGTTTTCTTTTTTATTCCAGTAGATCAAATCCCCCACATAAGGTATCTGGCTTGTGTCTACCTCTGTCTGACACGACTCAGTGAATATACTTGGCCGTGCCGGTGATGGACAGGTCCTCTGCCGGCTCTTTCCGCGGGGCTTGTCGATAAGGCCTCTCAGGGGTATTCTGTGTGTAGCTGACTGGAGAGCCCTCTGGGAAATGGGGCTGAAGAATCTGCCGTCTAAGAGCTTTCTGCTCCGCTTGCTTTATGCGGCCCGGGCCCCGCTTCCCCCGTGATCGTTGTGCGCTCTCCGGCGGATCGGTACTCTAGGCGAAACGCTGAAATGCCACCATGGTGCGGCCGCCCATCTGCAGGCATTAGTGGCCTGGCTCACCTGCAACGAGCGCTAAAAATCCCGAACTGCTAAGTTTTACTCTGAAGAGGCAGTGCCCCCGCCCCTTCAGACTCAAAGCCATCCCCCTACATATTGTATCGATCAGTCCCTCAAACTGTTGTGGCGCGTTTTTACAGGTTCCCAGAAAGTGGAGAACGTACTGCTTTCCATCCCACTGTTCTTAAACTCAAAATTGGACAAATCTACTTTTCTTTTAAAGCGTTCGGTTTTGTTATTACTACAAGCAAAGTGCATACGTCTTGCAAACTGCAAAATGTTGCTGTGTCAGTGTGCTCATTATTACAAATATAGCGGTTACCTGTCTGGCTCGAGCCTCAAGCTCACCACCTGAAGGCATTAGTGACTGATACCGATACAGGTAACTGTCCCAAAAGTTATTTTGAAAGTAATGTGTTTGTAAAATGTACTTCCCCTGCAGTTCCAAATTCAGTCTAGCCCACTTTCACAAGAATTTTGACTACTGCAGCGGTAAAAAGGCAGTCGTCATTTTCCTTTCAGCGATGTACATTTATCGTTAAAATGTTGTTTAAAAATGATTGAATATATGTTTGGTCGTAGAGGGAACGGTTGCTTCTTCTTTGCTGTTGACCCTGATTAAGGGTGCATTCATAAGGCAAAAGCAAATTCCTTAGTGAGCTTTCGGTGTGTTCAGCATTCTTCCACTTGGTGTCTCTGCAGCAGTGTACTGTCAGTCTCATGTCACATTGGTAAGAATGCACTGCATTAGCGAGGTTAACAGGTTCCTGCTCATAAGGTTGTGGGCACCTGTCTAATCATATTCCACACAGAAAGCGTATGTGTAAACCATGTTGTAGATGCATTTTTAACATTTGGTAATAAAAATCTAGCTTGTCAAGTGTTTTTTTTTTTTTTTTTTTTTTTTTTTAAAGGTCAATCTCTGATGTTTAGCAATTGGCATTAACAATTTTAATTCTGGTCATGAAAGTAATTCTTCCGGTTTGCTCAGAGTCTTGGTAGTGTATCTGTGTAGTGGTGCTTGGGTGGTGTTGGCTGTGCAGCCATTGGCGGTGGTGGTTACCCTGGCATCACCGCTCACGGTGTCTCCTCTGTCTCTTCCACAGTGGCCCAGTTCCGGTCCTGGTCATGAGCCTGCTCTTCATCGCGTCAGTCTTCATGCTGCACATCTGGGGGAAGTACACCCGCTCATAAACTGCAGCTACGCATCCTCTCCCCCGCCGACCCTCCCCAAATTCAACAGGCACCCTTTCAGCTTCCCAAATCATCAGACCTGGACCAAACCCTCTCCCCAGTACGCCCCGCCCCGCCCCACCCAAACCTTAGTGACTGCTGGACGCCGGAGGAACGCTACCCCCCCCCCCCCCCCCCCCTTTGCTTGGGAATCAGGAAAACATGGTTACCCCGCCCATCTTCAATACTTCGGTTCATTTAATGTGTTAATTTGTTTTTAAAGCACCACCTCACCTCTTCCTCAGTTTGTCCCCGTTTCCTTCCCCCAGTCCAGAATTAGGACAAGTACCATTTTTGTTATCATTTGTACAAACTGTTATGTAATGTTGTACAATAAAACAAATTAAGTGTTGCCAAAGCAGGTTTTTTTAATGTGTGTGTGTGTGGGGTGGGAGGAGTCCAGGTGGGAGACTACCTGAGTTACTTATGTTACATAAGTGTTACATAAACTGCTGCCTTTGCATATAGAGCTGTGACGGGTGTTTGGTGGATTCATGCAAATGATGTTCCTGAAATTCCATCTGCAATTTCTGCCTTCA
Source organism: Megalops cyprinoides (assembly GCF_013368585.1). NCBI lineage: Eukaryota > Metazoa > Chordata > Actinopteri > Elopiformes > Megalopidae > Megalops > Megalops cyprinoides. Next base: position 30,527,951 of record NC_050592.1, read on the forward strand.
CTTATGTTTTATTGCATTGAATGAGACCATGCAGCACACCTGTAATTCAAGTGTACACACCTCTGGCATGTGTAAGCTTGTTTGACACACATAGGCTCTGGCAGTGTTCCATGTGCTGTTAGGAACATGAAGTGAACATTCGTCCCAATAAATCTCAGTGCCTGGGGGTGTGTATGGCCTACCCCTGGCACCTGACTGTAGTACATACACGAACATACACACAGCACATGGATTTGTTAAAGGAGCAGGGTTGGCCTTTCCTAAAATGATATTTTTGCTATTCAGCCTCAGAGGACATGTGGAAATCCGGTCCACTGACAGAGCTCCAAGACACTGGCATTTTTATGATGCAAACCTGGGAAATTAATTTTGAGCAGATGCTTAACTGTACAGCTATTGAAGGCTTTGAGAAAATCATAAACATACAGCTAGTTGACATTCAGTACAAACACTGGTGATAAGTGAGGACAGGTATAAGCAGAATGATGAACAAAAATTTTCAAGGTCTTGATAAAAAATTACCCTTCTGTTTACAGGGTCAAATTCAGTGTTGCCATAGGGCTCAATGTAATCCTTTCAATTACCCATATACGTAGAGAGAGACTCCACAGGCACCAAACTTATGAGAGCAACTGGTCAGAAAGACACCGCCACCCCAATCCTCCAAAAAAGGCTGCGATTCTTTCACCCCTCACACGCACAGATACACATCATTACCAGCTCCTGATTCCACAGGTTGTAAGACACCGCTATCTGGCTGCTTCTTTGGCAGATTTTGGGGTGTCAGGCCCTCCACTGACTGGTGGGAAGAATATAGAGAGGGTTAAATACACGTTTCTAACTCCCCACCCCTACCAAAAAAGGCCTCAGAAAAGGTACTTCAGGTCCCCCTCACCGTTTGACTACTCCTGAAAAGTTTTACATTAAGCTCTGCCACATTACTCTCTTTGCAAATGGTTGGAGGTACCAAAGGCATTGGTCTTACTTTCATGTGAACAAAGATCACATTCATTCATGTTATCCTGAGGGTCTTTATAGACCATCCTGTGTTGGGTCTCACCTCCAGCGTGTCTGAAGGTGTATCTGTGGCTGCTGTGTGAGGACAATCAAAATTCTCAGGCCCCAGCGAGGATTGAACTCGCGACCCCTGGTTTACAAGACCAGTGCTCTAACCACTGAGCTATGGAGCCAGCTGGGTCTCAGTTCCTGACAACAGTGCTTACTAAAGTGAATGCCCCATTAATCCAGTTATGACAGTTCCCACCCTACCAAGAGAGGATTAGTTCCAGATGACCCCCATGGTGGGTTTCAGAGGGAACACTCAAATGCATAACCCCAAAAACACCACAATCTGATACAGCCCCTGCTAGTGATTAAAAAGCATCATTGCGGTTTGTCCCATGCCTGAATACATGTCTATGCAGGAAATGCAGCAATTCCATATTTATTGTATTTAAACTCCTTTTTTGGTATGATCCTCCTGTATCTTCCCCATGGTGTATATCTCATCATATCATTTCATGCCAGTATGATAGAAACTGTACTGAACAAGACTAAGCCTCTAACCACTGAGTTATGGAGCCTCCATATTGAGCATGAAAGCGGTTCACTCCAAGGAAGATGATATTTAATTGCAATATTTATGCAACATGCCCAGGGAAGGGGAGTGGAGCTGGGTAGCGGTTAAGCCTCTAGCCTTACATGTTAAAGATGTTGAGCACCAGCCAAGGCTTTTTATTATTCAATGTCATTTTTCACGCTTTTCCCTCTTATGCAATCAATTTCGGAATCGTCAATTGCACATTATGTTCATCTCACTGCAACAACCTTTGCGGTCGCGCACGAGCGCTGAAGCGAATTGAATGCTATCCTCTGTTACAGTCTCACGCAGCCAATGGCTGTTTCTCACACTACAAGTCCCACAGAGCACCACAGTGAAGTAGCTGCCGGTTTGAGGATGGGTGCTTCACCACTAATGTCACATGAGTAACTTGCAGGTGCATGACAAACTGTAGGATGGCTGAGAGTGGTGACATGATGGAACCCTTTTGCCCTACCTACCCCTACCCCCAAACTACCTACCCCTATCCCCAACGGAATGAAGTCATTTTGTTTTGCCACTGTGGGTTCCCCGTCATTGCTAGCTGATGATACAGCTAGGATTGATCCTGAGCTGTAGGGCCCAGTGTGGGTTTTTGGTTTGTGTCACTATACCATTGATTGTCACAATGCTTTGCTATGTTTTGGAGATGGAGGTGTACATTAACCCCAATGTGTTGGGCTATCCACTAGATGGTTTGCTAATCTCTCTCAGCCATGGTCTTGTTTGTTTATGGTAAAACAACCTCATCTCTGGCTGCCTTCACAACTATCTCCCTGCTGGCTCCATAAATCAGGCAGAGGAGTCTTTCCGCCTCATTCACATTTTGGTCAACGCTTGCTTTGACAACCCGCATTTTTTCCCTGAGACAGCATTGATCACCCCCTTTGGCCTTAGGCTTAAAGGAAATACTTCATGAAAAGAGCGAATATATATTTCAGAACCACAGGCAGTTAGTGCAGAGAACTGTGCTTCTGCAGCACCTGTGGTCTTCTACTTACCTTGCAGAAGCTTCTAGAAAACTGCAAGCTTGCAGTCAGCAGTGTCTCAAAGCAGAATGAGCAGAGGGTAAGTTATTCAAGCAAACAAGAACTGGTGGGCACTTACATATCCTATACTAACAAATAAACACAACCCCGTGAAAGCTGGAATATGTGAGAGATTAGGCGAGTTAACAGGTAGCCCATAAAATGAACCAAAGCAAAAGGAGCAGAAGTTGGAAAAGTTTACTTCCTGTAGGAGGCGCTCTAGACTGCTTTTCAAATCCAGCTCACAGCAGCCAAGGGGCAGGGTTACGCTTAATGCCGAAGGAGAGGGAGAAAACCTGCTCTCGTGGTCGCTCCCGTCCTGAATTTCTTTTGGATTGTTTGTTTGTTTGTTTTGGTTGTTTGTTTCTACGGAAAGCCTGGTTCCACCGCATTTCTAAGCCTCTGTTCCACGCCAGTGATTTTCCTTTCTTCTCATCACCGTGATTTTGCTCTTCACACACACACACACACACACACACACACACACATGCAAAAAAAGAAAATCATTTCATTTGACTGGCCTGGGCTCGTGAGGCCTCTGTAGCTGTGCGGGAGGTTCCAGAAGGTGGCACCGATTTGTTTAATTTGCCGTGTGGCTGCAGTCCATAATTCATGACGCTGCTGTGGCTCCTGCATCCCCCGGGCGGCCCGGCTTCACAGCGGCTTCAGACAGCCGCTCCTCTCAGAATCTCAGAGCCGGAATAATTCAGCGCCCGCAATGAAAAATGGATCACAGAAGGATGTCTCACAGAAACTGAAAAATGAAAAAAAATAAAATAAAGAAGAAGGAGCTGACCTGTTAAATTCAGGATGTGACTGCCTTTTTGTTGTTGTATTTGCTTGTTATATCCATGGGGGCCCCGGCGTTTAAAAGCAGGGAACTCGTTCCCAGCGCCGCAGCCCAAACGTCATCATCTGAGCTGTCATTGGCTGACGATGCCCGGGGGCCCACTTCATTCCACTGGGACAGGGTGGGCTCACTTCAGCCAGGGCTCCCTCAGATAGGGTTCCTTCAGCTGGGGTCCTCTCCTGTAAGTTGTCATCGGTAACAGATATACCAATCCTCTAATCAGTGCTAAATCTACTTCAGTGTACTGTGTTACTGTGTGGTGTGAAAAAGATGCAAGAATTTGTATCGTGTGAATGTATCAGTGGAGGGGGTATATCATACTTAGGAGTTTCCTGCTGGTGTAAAGGCATTGTGTTGACTTAAGGGGCTGTTCCAAAGTTGAGGTGAGAACAGAGGAAGGAAGAGGGGGATTTTTTTTTTTAAATAAGGCAATGCTCCACAGCTACTGAGAAGGGAAGGAGAGCGACTGAAGAATTACAAACTCTCTCGGCAGGGTGGGGTTGTTTCTCTATGCTGACATATGCTGGTTGCTTGGTGAGTTCCTGCAGCTCACCGGCACTCTTGGTGTTGTGTCGTAACCCGGCTTCCTTTCCTACGCTGTGATGTGAGAGTGTGGGACATCTCGGGGCCAAGGGAAGCTTCCTGTCTGTTTTCGGTCCTGGTTTTGATCAAAGCGCAGTCAGTCCCTCTGTGTCTGTGTCTGCGATTTGCTCTGTCCACAGGTGTCAGAAAAACGTGTCACTGTCATTCCCACAGAGTTCACACAGCAAGAATACGCAGCCTGAATGTGAAGACTTCATCTTCTCTCAGCCAAGCCTCTGGTTAAAAAAAATGACAGGGCCATCTCCAGCATTTGGCCAAGCTTTGTAAACTATTTTTAAATAGCCAAATGTACACTGAGGAGACATTGTGAGATTGTACTCTACTCGCAGATGCCAGAGCATTACATCAAAATAGCCACTTTCATTTCAAACATTCCAGAGTAAATTTACCTAAACACCAACATGCAAGAACCTCTGTTATGCATGCTCCCTGTTGTCATTTGAAGGGAATGAGGCTAACCCTGCTACTACAGCAAGTGCAGGAGATGTTTTGCAAGCTATGTAAGTGAGATATCACCTTGGCTGGATCTGGCTGGAAATTGATGAGTATTGTCCTTAACATCAGAGATCAGCTGCTTCTGCCAGAATCTAACAGGTTCCCCCTGTAAGTTTGGATGACAGGTTAAAAAAAAACCAAAGCCCATTTGGTACCACGAGTTCAAAGGAATGGTAACGCTGATGGATTTTGATTATTTGGGCAGTGAAAACAATGCTTAAACAACACTTGCCACTACCATAAGCGCAACATCTTTGAGCCAATGAGGAAAACGGTTGGTTTTTATCTCACACAAATACCATTAATAAACTGTGAAAGGAACTTTTTTTTACTGCCTTACAGTGTGTAATTTCAAGCAGTGCCACAGGGACAGAGGTAACAAAAGAGATAATTTTCAATTGTGTAGAATCAAGTTCTGCAACACTGCAAAACACACACTTAACACCTCTGATGGTGGCCTGGTGCTCCTTTTAAAACAGATTTATGGATTCTATGCCATAAATCTTGTACATAGAAAAACACAGGCGTTAACTTCGTCTTAACACGCAAGGCACGGCTGGGCCAAAGACATACACAGTCTGTGGCAGACCTAGACAAAGAGCCACAATTCTGTTTCAATGACTGTCATCCAGTTAAAAGAGAAGGATCCTAATTAGAAGACAATGGTGCTGTCTCTCTATTGAGGCAGATGAGCTTTTCTCTGCCCACCATCAAAGGAAGGAAGCCAGGCAGTGCAAGAGCGAGTGCAGGTGAGAAGAGTTCTTGGAATTAAAGAATATGTTCGAGTGAGCACAATGACTGACCCCCTTTTCTGAGTCTGTTCTTTCTCTTTCTCTCTCTCTTTTTTCTTGTAACCATTTCCTGTGCAGAAACCACTGCAAGCGAGAGGGGACTGTCCCGGAGAGAGGAGGCCTGACAAACAAACTGTCAAGTACACGCACACACACACACACACAGACACACTCCTGCGCTCGTACACGCATATATACATCAACACACACATACACACACACACATATACACATACACATACACATGCACATGCATGCACACACATACACATGCACACATACACACACAAAGTCATACAAACACACAAACATACAAACACATACACACACAGTCATACATGCACATGCGAATATACAACCGTGGAGTCTTACACACATAAGCACACACATACACATTCACATGCATGCACACACGTACATAAATATGTACATACATACATGTGCATATATACACATGGATAAGTATGCATATACAGAGAGAGAGACACACACACACACTCACACAATCCAATAAACACTCAAAGATGCCTGCAATGCAAATATCTCCACACCACAAGGATTCGCAGGTAGAAGTAGGCATGCCACTAATGTGATACGTTTTGCCGAAAACACAAAAGACTAGCACACTCACCACGCTACCGGGAGAGAAGAAGCTACGCTGTTTACAGCATATCACCTACCACAGAGCTTCCAACCTCTCTGTTTTACCTCCCATGAGACAGCCTCCAGCGAGACACCGTGTCCTCACCCTGTGCTTTATGGACATTGTTAGAAGGACGCGCGTTAGACGGGTCACAAGCTTGCATCAGGCTCTCTCTGAGAGAGAACCGAAAGCCGTTAAATATGCTCCGGAAGCACACCTTTAAATTATGTGTGAATGTCATCAAATTACCTCAATTCAGAAGACATGAACATTCATACAGCGTGAGTGTATCTTGTGGAGAACATGGAGGGCTGCTATTAGCTGTGGGTGGAGTGGTCCTCATCTTTGGCTTGAGGTTCAATGGAAGGATTGCATCCTGCCATGAGGCCGATGTTTGTGACCTCTCAGTTGGACATCATGAATGGGGAAGGGTAAAATGGGGGGAGACAGGGTAGAGGAGGGATGCTGTGACGCAGACGATCTCACAGGAAGTGAGATTTTTTTTTACTAGCAGGTGAAACCTGTTTATCTGGGCTTAATTAACTGCGAAAGAGATTGTCTGAAAACTGTCATCCTGGATCTCCATTTCGTCCTTCAGTTTATGATATGCAAAAAAGATGATGAAAAAGCTTTCCCTCTGGTGGAGGATGCTTTAGGCAGTTGAGCAATGCTTGCAAGTTTGCGCGCAGGTGCTCCGATTTGCATACAGTGTGAGAGGGTATGGCGGCACGCGTCAAGTTTTTGCATATCGGGCTCTTCATGACCCGAGCTCTTCTGAATGACATCCTGTGACTCAGAGTACCTCAGAGACCATGCTGTCTCTACAGCATCATCAGTCAACACAATGTTCCATGTTTTAATGTACTATAATAAACCTGAATCAGGAGGGTTCAGTGGTCCAGGTGCTTACATTCTGTTCCTGACTCCATTGTGTATACCTGCTTACGCCCTTCTGAGTACCGGTTCTGAGAGACCAGGGGGCTCTCTGGGCAGGTAAGGTGTAGATAAGTGCTGTAAACTTATCATTGCAATCTCATGTTCACGGTAGTGGACTCTGAAGATCAAAGGTTGACACATTATAGGAGACGGTCACCAGCTAAGATTACTTCAGATCATCCCCTAAGAAGCCCACCTGTAAAGACAAGTTGTCTTGTAAGGTGTAAAAATTATTAGTTCTCAAGGACACTGCAGTGGTCTGTGAGAGCTCTGGTGTCACTCTGAGCAGGTAGGTGAGGGAGGGGAGATGGTCAGGTCTGCGGCCCCACTCCGGCAGCCAGCGGCAGAGGTGCTGCGAGTGCTTTTAAGTGCACATGAACGCGTCAGAACACGGCGGGGAGAGCAAGCCCGCGAGCAGACACAGAGCCCTCTGACCTGCCAGGAGGATGGGGGTTGGGGGGGGGGGGTTGAGGGGGCGGGGCCCGCTGGGAGAGGGAGGGCGGAAGTTGTAAGTGGAGCAGGGCCGTCGTGAAAGCCGCAGGCTGGCAGGAGAAGGATGTGGTCCAGGAAAGAGCATCTCTCTCTTTCTTTCTCTTTCTCTTTCTCTCTGTCTTTGCAGCCCGACCGCTGCCACCCTGTCCCCCCCCGACGTAACCCCCCCTCCCTGGTCCCACGACTCCCATCGGTCGCTCCGTTGGGGGTGGAAAACAGGGCCCTGAGATAGGGGAAGAACTGTTCCACCTCTCCGCTCCAGGAAATGAAGGGAACGAGAATGGAAGAAAGACGAGAGAGAAGGCCAGGGGCGATTGGAATATCTTGCTCAGTCCCAAAAGGGTGTCATAAGTGCCGGTCAGGACAATCCTAAAATGTTACATTCAAGTTGTGGGTCTTGGACTTTGGACTTTGTAGATAACCTAGCATCGGATCTTTTGATTTGCCTATTTTTCATAGTATATGATCATGTAGCAGACTTGGCAGCACCTTACACCCAGGTACCATGTATGCAGTCATTACAAATCTGCTCATTAATTCCAAGCTTTATTAGTAAGCCATTATAAAGGGAATGTGCCAAATGTGTCTAATTCTCATGCGTTTGTGCATTATTTGGCAGCAGCTGAAGCTCCCTTGATTTAGTGTGAGAGAAATACCTCCTGTTCTAGCATGGAGGTGTGTGTCAGAGTGTATGTTTTGGTTTGTGTGTGTGATTATATACACTATATGGACAAAATGCTTGTGTGTGTGTTTGTGCATGCGTGTGTGTGTGTGTGTGTGTATGCGTGTGCCTGTGTTAATGTTCCTTCTTCACGTACAAAGTGATAAAGCTTTGTCTCTGCTGCCTAAATCAATGTGTTTTTTGCTTTCTGTTTCCCTTTCACTTTTCTCCTGCCCCCTCTTTTTGAAGTGGGTCAGAACAAAGCCACACCCACAGAATGAGGAGCGCCACGCCAGAAGAGTGTTCAGGGGGGTCTGGGGGGTGGGGGGGGGGTCGGAGTCTTCTCTTGCTGGATCACATGGTTGACAAAGCGTGGAATGGGGGAGGCAGGCGCTATCGATCCTCCACTCGGGTCATTGGTGTCGGGCCCCTCAGGGACCCCCCACCGCCCCCCCCCACCCTTCTCTGCGAGATCACGGCTAAGCGCTGCTGCTCAGCCAGGATGCTGCCAGGGCCTCGACTGTGCCTCATGGCAAACTTTAAAGCACATGTGTACATGGGCGCTGGCACATACACGCATGTACATATATACAGTATGTACATACATGCATACAAACTTACAGTATACATACATACATAGGGCCATACATACATACTTGTGTACACATGCTTGCGCACACACGTACACAATATCAGAGGTGAATTTGGAAACTGGAGATATTTAATTAAGTACAGTGTTACAGCTGAGGGACTAATGAATGTTTCCACCATATTTCAGGGGAAGCAGAAGCCCCATTGAGTTTCAGGGACTGGCTCCCTGACAGCACACACGGTCCACATCCATCCATATTTAATCACACAGCTCTGGGTCCTCCTGTGTGGCTCAGGACGCAACTCAGAATGGCAGCTCAAATTCAGCTTTTTGTCAGTGAATGAATGAATAAATGAATGAAGCAATCGATCGATCGATCGATCGATCGATTGATCAGTTGATCGATCAAATTTTACTTGTTATAGAGCATTTTTACAAACAAAATTGTCCTGAAGCACTGAAAGTGGAGCACAGTTCATTTTCAGAAGGGAAACAACATGTGTGTTTGGCCAGACCCAGTCACACGATCATCACGTCTGTGTGTCCGACAGTTCTTGGACACCTCATTTCACCCCATATGACTGCATGCTTTGGGCATGGTGTATTTTGGATCCAGAGACCTCCAAAATGCTGGCCGGAGAGCTCTGAGGACACCTAAGAAGGGGGCAAGCCTGGCCTTGTCCCGTCTTCTCTGGAAGCCAGCAGAAAAGCACCTGGCCCCCGCTGCCAGCTGGAAGAGGGAGACGGGCTTCTACTATCGCTGGTGTTTTCTGTTAACTCAACCAGCCCCTCACACCCAAACCCCCGTGTGATGAAATCAAACCCGATAGGACAGACGTGGCAGCGTGCTGACCCGCTGTCCCGCAACTCGGGACTGCCCTCAGCTCGGTCAGGCGGTCGGCGCATCATCACATCATCAGCCTCGCAGAGACGGCCCCCCCCCACCCGCTCATGACTGGGGACAGAACGCAAGGCACGCAGTGAGGCTGGCCAAAGAGGGGGGAGGGGGGTGGGGCGTGTGGGCCCGGGACACCGGCTGAAACTAGACTGGCGGAGTCAGGCTGGTAGTGTGAGGTCTCTTAAAACAGCTTCACGATTGGCGGTGAGGGGGGGGCCGGTGGTAGAAGGGGGGTGTGACACCAGCCAACCAGGCTAGTCAGGTTTCAGTCTTGTGCTTTCTAATATTACGCTGCCCTCGAAAGGGACTGGCAGGAGGAGGGGGGAAGGCTATTTTTAGGAACTATTTTTTCCACTCCTTGTGCAGTTGGGGTGTGTATAATCCCTGGCAGCGACGTGATGGAGGGGGCTTGCCCCCCGTTCGCGGCCAAAGAATCACGCAGCGTACAGGAGACGCTGGCTATGAATAGGTCCCAGATACAGTTAAGACCACCCCGTGACATGACATGGAGAACACAGGGAATGCTGACCAGCTCGGGACCGGGGTACTGGGTACACGGGGGTACGGGGGGGCTGCCAAATGGACACTTGCCCTTGATCATGATTATGTGAAATCTATGTCCCTGAGTCACCCAGCGCAAAGGTCATGCCATCCCCCTGTGCTACCCACTAGAGTTGGGTTTGTAGGTAGCGCTCTCCTTAAATGGTTTCTCACGCGGTCATGAGTGGGAGGTGTTTGGATATGTGTCCACAGTGTTGTGTGTGGTGTGGGAAAATCGGGTCACCCCCTTGCCCCCGCCCCCTCGCAGGTGTTGTACGCGGTGTCCCCTCCGCGCCAGGCCCGGCCTTTATGCGGGGCCTCCCTCCGTGACGCAGCGGCCGGCGTGTGCGCCGGGGCAGACGTGACGGCCCGGCGGGGACAGGGGAACGGACGGGGACAGGGGGTCGGCTGGCTCTCTTCCCGCTCCGCGTGACGTCTCCCTCTTGCATCAGAGGGGCAGGAGGGGTAGGTCCCTGTCACGTCCCGCACACACACACACACACACAGAGACGCACTCGCGCTCTCTCTTTCCGCATTCCCACGAAATCTCCCCTTCCTTCCCCTCTGTGTCTGTTCCTTCCCATCTCTCTCCGGGCCGCTGGGTGCCACGTGCTCCCGCGGTTGTGGAAAGCTGCGAGACCCCGCCCCTGTGACTGGGCTGAGGGCTCCACATGGGACCCCACTTGGCTGAAAGTCCGAGAAGTCTCCCTTTCTCTCTCTCTCTCTCTCTCTCCTTGTCTCTCTTATTTGCTTCCTGTCAGAATGCATTCTCTGGACCATTGCCAGGATACCACTTGAGAAGAAATGAGACGGATCTGCTGTTGTTCGGGGCAACGACGAGTCATTTCGCTATTCCAAATGTTGTCCTCTGGGTCTTCAAACTGGACCCTTAAAAACATGAAAGACTTGCTATGGCACGCGAGCACTATGACTGAAGTATTGTTTTATGGCATGCTCTGATGTGGTGCTGACATTGAGCAATAATCTGCATTGTGCAATAAGCAGTATGAGCACTGTCTATCCCTTCTGTTTAATGCTCTCACTGACACAGTAATGTCCACTCCTGTTCCTGGAGATCCACTGTCATGAGGGCACCTGTGAACCAGATGCTGATTGGTCCCTAAAGCAACTGGTAATTCTGTATCCTGTCCAATCATGAGCTCCAACTAAGTGGTTTCTGAGCTGGATGGGGAAGGCATCCTCCATCAAGAACCTTAATGCAAACATAGAAGTGTTTCCCTTCTGTTCCCCTATAGTTTCCCATGGCTGAACATTCAAACACTGTGTGGACTGGGCTAATCATACACCCTCTCAATGAGGGTGCCTGCGGTGAAAATACACATATTTGCACATATTTTTTAATGTAATCAGCTCTGGCAGCATTGAAGCTACAACTGTTCCCTTTAGCTGGTTCATTAAGAGCATTCTTGAAGAGGTGTGCCCTAAAACTGTTACCAACCTGAAGAAGGACAGAAGGAACATAGGAGCTGAATGGTAGATAACTACTAGATACTCACTGTTGTAACGCATTAGACAATAGCTGAAGACTGAAAAAGTCACAACATGTAACACTCTGCACTCTGCCTTACTGATAATCAGTCTTGGTTGAGAATTACCTCCCACATGCAACGGAATGCATTTCCCGCATTTGCTTATGCTCCAGTTAACTTTTTATTTATTTATTTATTTATTTTATTTTTTATTTTTTTTTTTGGGGGGGGGGGGGGGGGTGTGACTATGCACACCGTCTTTTGTCACCTGCCTTAGTGAACGTGAATAGGTTTTTGTTCTGATGTGGCTGTAATGACAGCAAGTCCTGGTGTGATTAATTTGTGTTCAGAATGTTCAGAGTGAGGGCATAGGGTGGGGGTGGTATTGTTGGTTGTTTTGAGGGGTTGGGGGGGGGGGGGCGCTAGCATACAAGATATTGATCCCCTAAGGTGGACTGCATGAAAATCCATTTCTCGCCGAGGGCGTGCCAGGAGACGGCGGGGTCCTGGCTGCCATGGGGCACGGCGAGCGGGCGGCAGTCATTTCCTCCCCATTCAGCCGGCTCTCATTACACGCGGCAGCGGCCGCCGGGGCCCCCATTAACCAGCGCTCCAATTAAAATAGCTGCGCTATAACAACTTCACGGCGGGAGCGCGACCGGCGGAGGAATGCGGCGAGCCGTTCGGCGCAGGAGGCCCGGGGGGCCGCCGAAAGGCACCGCGCTCCTTCCGGCCGCGTCGCCCGCCTGGCGCTGCTCACCCTCCTCGAATTTCGGGGAGCCTTTTCACGGGCGACGGGCAGCTGCAACGGCAGGCCTAGTCTCAGACTGGGTGGGTGAGTGGGTGAGTGGGATGCGGGGTGTGAATGACTTCGCTATAAATTATGCAGGACTAAAATTTTCACTCTGTTGGAGCACGGGCCATCTCTTGGCGGGACTGTGAGGAAACGCTAAATGTCACCGTGCGAAAGTAAAAACGCGAACATCGGGAAAATAGCCGGAGACCGGAGGGGCGATGTACGCGTGCCGGTATTTCTGGAAACTTCGTGGCCTGGTTACTTGGAGGTCTTGTAAGCAGGGGGGACAAACAGGCGAGGGGGAAATGTATTCCTGCTCTGATTGCACAAGATGTTTTATAAAAAATAGATGTGGAGAAAACTGCCGACTTGCAGATTTTTCTTATTGAAATTTGTCGCTGTGAATGATTGATGAGAGGCAAGCTGTCCGAGAAACGGAGCGACGTGATTCTGTGCGCAGCTGAGCAGCCTCATGTATTATTGAGACTGTTTGGCTGAGCGAAAACACTGGAAATCATCTGTTTTGCATGGAGATAATTACATATTCATCAATCCGTTGTTTTCTCCTCTCCCCGCACCTGCATCGGGAGATTGCTGTTATCACAGAATGCAAAGACAAGCTGGTGGATGCCAGCGATTCCTCTGCATCACGGTTTTCGGTGCGAACATCCGATCCTTTTCTCTGTTTACTGTAGATTACCAATGTCTCAAGAGCTAAAACAGGCAATACGATCAGTCCCCTCACAAACACAACTCAAAGTAACTTACGTGAAGTTTTTGAAAGAGGTTCTGCAGATACCACATCCAGTTTATTATAAAGTAGTTATGCTCAAAGACTTGCTAACCGCTTGCACAGGTTTTTCTGATTATCACATCAACACTGCGTAATGCCCTGGTATATATTTGTAATTTGTAATTATTTATATCACACTGTTGTTATTGATTACTGATGTAACACTGTAACACACAGCCATCAGATGGCTCCATCCTGCCATCCAGGCCTACAGAGCAAGTAACAATCCGCTCATATGAGCCTCCATCCTGAATTAAACTGCTCTCAAAAACTGCTCTTAATGTGTTCTTGCTTTAAATTACGAGTAAACAGTGTACCCCCTGACCTTACGGAAGCATTTTTAGAATACAGTTCTTTCATTTAGAGCTGTATCTCTGATAAAAAGGGAATGGATATTCTTGTCCTCACAGCCCAGGTAGCTGCATTCATTTTTTTATAAACAGGGCCTCTCTATCTCACCAGCAGTCCATTTGCTCTCCTCTTCCAGCCTCATTTAATGCTATGAATTCATTTGGAACATTTATGTTTTCTAATAACCTTTTATTTGTTAGATTCAAAGTCTTGTTACTTCATTTATTACTCTTTATAGCTCTTGTATTGAACTTTTCTTTCACATTTTTCTTCGACCCTTTGGCGTATTTCCAGAAGCAATACTCTTAGTTCTCAAAACCGATAACGCAAACAGTGAAACACTTTCACCCTGCAAACCAACAAAAAACGCCTACAAAATGCAACCGTGCTGTCATATACAAACTACATCCTTCAGTGAGAATGTGATTCTTTTGATACATCCCACGGATAGCTCACGTTATCAACCATTTCACAAAGGTGTGATAAATGGAAAAATATATAAACAGCGACATTAAAAATATCAACTTTGAACACCTCTTCCTCTGATTTTCATCCAGTCCGTAATTCTACTGCTTTAACTTTCCCACTCTATGAAAATTATGTCTTGTGACACACAACATCCTTTTCTCTTTAGTAGAATTGGACACAGGCATTTCAGCAAACTGGCACATGGCACATGAAAAATGAATTCATTTTTGTACTGTAAATGACAGAAAAGTAAACTTTTTGCGACAAGACATTTTCTCTGAGGTGCGGCCTTCCCTTTCTGTCGGGCCACATGTCTTTGTGTTCTCTCCGTATGTACACTTTGGGGATAAAAATGGCATTCATGGTGGAGGCCACTCTTTGCGAGCACCTATAGTGATATCCTCACATGGCTCCTCCATAGCCTGGAGGACTGTTTCCCTGATCATGGGGATTAAGGTCATAAATATTCCAGGGACAGGAGGACAAAAACTTCTCTATGAGGTTCAGAAAGTGACAGTCGGGTGGGAACGCCACCGAGCATGCTCGGTTACCTTTGGACCAATCGCAGAGCAGCGCTGAGCTGCGGAAGCCTACACTGTCAACTTTGGCCCTTCCTGCTCCCTTTGTTGCAGTGGGATAAGACTCTCATACAGTGTGAGACGTAGCCTTGGGCGTGCTGTGCTTCAGGGGCCGGTTGTGGAGTTGTGAGCTATGACATCTTTGAACACGGCAGCATCCTCCATGCTAACCCAGGACATCAGCTGTGATGCGGCAAATTGTGAAATTTCACGACTGTGTCCTTTTTGCTTTACATTTGCTTACATAGGAAAAAGAGTGGCCCATAGATATGTACTCAAGTGGGTTTGCAGTCATGTCAAGCTCGACTTGAACAGAAAACCAAAACATCTGCCAATCTGATCCGTGAATTGAGGCAATTGGCACGTGCTGCTTAATGAAAGCATATGAGTTCAGTTTGGAGTCAAGAAACTTTCACCTGAGATTTGGGCTAAGTGCAGTGATTTGTATCAACTGCTTTCCAAATGTTTGTTTTTGTACAAAAATGTGTTGTCTTTTTGGACAAAACTATAAGTATGTTCTCATTGTTTTCGCACAAATGCGCATTACACATCAGCATAAAAACAATAAGAACATATTTACAGTTTTGGCACAAAAATAATGTTAGGCTTTGATGAACAGATTCCTCATGTTGGTCTTTGTGGCTGTAGTTTCAGCTACAGCGAGACAGTTAATAAATGAGGCCATTAATTGGAATGATTTTCATTGGTCCTGCATGACTAACATTCACTGCCCCCCTCTGCCTTTGCTCAATAAACCAAGTGAATGGGCACATTTACAGGTGTGATGTGCTGCTATTTTGCGCACTTGCTCACATGGAAAAGTTTAAGAGTGAAAGACCTCTGCTCCTTGCATGACCTGTGATGCACTGAATTTCCAACATCATTCCCCCTGGTAAAAAAGCTCACCAAACCAAACCAGTTTCTAGGCTTAGATTGGTTTCAACTGCCTAGCGTCCCCTCTCTGCTGTCATCCATGGTCTTCCTCTTGCTTACTGCATTCTGTTCTCGCTGACTGAAACTGTTGAACCTCCATGCAGCATCTGTTTGAGGTGCAAGGATTGCACAGATTAGCCAGCCCTCCCCTGGGGGGATTCTGGGAAATGGAAAGCTGGAGGGATACACTGCGTGCCGGGCCTGAAACGCGAGCAGGCCCTTTTTTTCTGGGACACTGTCCTGGTTTGTGTTTAACATGTTCCTGGACACCACTTCCAGTGGGGAAGACCGGGAGGTAGGACAAGCATCTGGCACAAATGTGAAACTTGGCAGGGGGGAATGGTTCTGATGTGAGCCCAGTGAAGCTGAAGTTGTCACCCTGCCAGCCTGGAAGTGTTTGATCTTGGGTTGGGCCCAGGAAGGTGGGTTGGGTACGGGGGGGCCAGAGAGAAGGACAGTCCTGCCAAAGTGCGGCCAGTCAGGACCAGGGGTTAAATCCCGAACCTCACCAGTGTTAGCTTCACCTACCAGAGAGAGAGAAACACTAACACTGATGTAGCCAATAGCTGCCCATTTCAATGGAGATGCATGTTGTGCGAGGTTAATATCATCCTTCTGATGGCAATGTTCTCAATCTCTGCAGTTGGGTGAGGGAGTCTGAATGGAAAGATAAAGTAACGCATGAGCAATTCAGAAACACGACACAGGAAATTTGCAGTCACTTAACTGTTTGCTGCTCTCAGGAGAAAGCAGAGCTCTAAGGGAAATCTACACAGGGCTAGTTTTAGAAACTGCCTTTAAAAGGAGGAACAGATGATAGGAGGCAGGTGTGTGTGTGTGTGTGAAGATGTGAGCGTGTGTCTGCGTGTGGCGTGCGTGTATGTGTGTATGTGGTGCTTGTACATGTCTCCGCCTGCATGTTTGTGTGTGCTTGTTTGTGTGTGTGTGTGTGTGTGTGTGTATATACACGTGTGTGTGTGTGTGTGTGTGTAGTGGGAGAGGAGAGATAAGTGGGCCATCACTGGCGTCCGTAGCAGCCAGGATGAAGGTGGGGAACATTCTAGCAGCGGGACAATTAAAAATACAGGTCTCCATGGAGGGGGCGCCTGCCACTTCCTTCCACAGGCGGTCCCCCCTGGCTCGGCTGCCACATCCTCCATGTGGAAAACATGCCGGCCTGCCAGCAGCCGAAGCGACAGCCCTCTTCGTGCGTGCGCCCAGGAACGTGTAACAGCGCCGCGGGTCTCTGCAGGCTCATCAAATATGCATCCGTTACAGGGCTACATGGTTTCACCGCCCCGCACCGCCGGGCCGGGAGCCCGCAGAGCGAGGAGTGTCAGATTTCAGGACGTGCGCAGAGCGATGCGCCTCGTGGCTCCCTCTGGCCGGCCGACCAACGGCCCGGGAGCACCGCGTCTCCAGCACCTCGCCGGCCTTGGACAACCCACTCATTTAGGCCTGGATCAGAATCTCAGCTCAGCCCCCACCGGAGACCTGCTCACTGTCGGTTCACGCTGGCGTGGGAGCACTTCAGCAACAATTTCAGCCTCTTCATAAGATTGTGAATTTTCAAAAGCTCGAACGTGCAAATGTTCTGTGGTTCCCTGTCTCTTATCGAGGACAGTCAAGTAGAGTGAAGCATACGTGTTGGAGGGAACAGGGGCCGGAGACTATAACCAGCCAGAGCTGTCCCGGGTGCTGAAATCTCCCGGGAGGAGGGAGGGTGGGAGTGGTGGAGGTGGGTATCAAGGTCCATCACACTGCACGCTTCACCTGAGAGCCAGGTGACGGCGGCAGGCTGTGTGATCGGGTCGGTGGAGCGAGACCACATGGCGAGTGAAGGCGGTAGGGGGCCGTTCCAACACCGGGGGGTAGGGGAGGTGGGGGGGGGTCTACAGGGGAACCACTGCGCCTCATCAATCTTTCATCCCTGCTAAATAATTCTGCGGCTCCCGCCATCCCAGCCGAGCGACGCGTTATCCTCAGCAGCGCCGCCGCAGCTAGCCGAGCGGAAAGCGGGAAATCGCCCCGGCTCACGTTGCCCACAGCGCTGCCCCTGGAGTTTGCACATGGCTCACCTCAAGCAAAAAAAAAAAAAAAAAACAACCCGAGAGCCCAGGTTGTAGAGCATCGACACTGTATCATCCTGGGAAAATACTCAAAACGTCACATCACAGCAAAGACGCCCAACTGAGTTCTAAGTTTAGTTCTGCTTTGTATTTTTGAAGAATTAGAAAACACATTTGTTCATAAATGCATGTTCATAAATTGTAGAGGCTGCCATGCTCAGGTTTCTGTCTGATGTCCCAGGCCCATGGCTGGGTGTGGAGTGGTTGGGGTGGTTGGGTCGGTTCTCCAAGTGAGCAATGGTCCTCAAACCACCATTAGAACTTTCCCCTGCAATAATAACCATGGTATTACTGTGTCAGTATGTCAGACCGTTATTACTTAAATATTCAGCTCATGAATTACAGCATGACTAACTTGTCACTGAGTCTCCTCTAGCTATAGCTAACTGATTTAGAGTTGGTCTGATGGCTCGGAGGATATTTTTTTGTTGCATCTAAGAAGCTGTTGCTGCTGTTGAAACAATTAGTCATGATGACTTAAAAATTGCTATGCAGCCATGTTCTTTCAACACTTGCTAAATCAGTGCCAGTTTCTCACACGTAACACTAGCAAACCAGCTTACTTTCTTTTGAGGAAAGAGAATGGTACCCTCCATGGTGTTCGTTGTGTCAGAGGATTCCACCCAGGTAACTTCAGCACAAACAGCACAGTTTTGCCATTACTGCTTTTTTATCTGATCCCCTGCATCCAACTGAATTCCATCCAGTGGCCTTCTCAGACATATTTTCTCTCTCTTATAGGCAATATGCCAGGTATTCACACATAATTCTCTTGTCAGAAATGATCCCTCTCCCACTGAGGTTAGACTGAGGTTAGCTGTGTCGTACTTCCAAAAAACACAATGCAGTAATATGCCCCACAGTAGGGATGGGGGATTGGGGCTGGGGGTTGGGGGAGCATATACACACCTCTTGTAAATGATCTGAATTATTACACGTGGAGTGTATGAATATAATATTTATACATGTCATATTAAAATAAGACAAAAAATACAGAAATATTTCCCCACAAAACAATCAAATGTAGAGTATCCTTTTAAGTAAAATGTCTGTAATTATGTAACATTTATCTGGGGATGTGTAGGCCCTAAGTTGGGTCTCAGCAAGCCAGCATGCAGACTGTGAGGATGAGTGTAAAGGGAGATATATATGTCTGCAAGCCTCTTGGATGTTTTTGTTTTTACATACAGAATGTAACTCCTGGGTGCCTTGGTTACGGGTTACGCAACGGCCCGCTTGGTGGAGGTTCACAGGCTCCCACAATGCCCTGAGAAGCGCAGTGGACAGCAGTCACTACCGGGAGACGTCAGGCCGCCCCCCGAGAGCGTCACTCCTACGTGGGCTCCACACATAGTGCGCAGCCGCACTTTCACTGGGCCAGCAGCCCCCCTCGCTGACGCACTCCCACCCGCGGACGTCCTCTGGATTCGCCTCCTAACATGGCACGCACACAATCACGTGATCCTTGACTCCACCACAGAGCCGGGACCGGGGACATGGGGTGGAGTCCAAGTCAGAGTCCCACTGGCCTATTTTTGTTGTTTTTTTTTTCCTCTCTTTTCCCGTGCCGTGACCCAAGCGTGCTCTTGGAGAGGGTGACGTAAGACCTGTCCCGTCGCAGACTTGGAACAAGACATCTGGAGTCAAAGCAGCTGGATGTACCGAAATCTCCCCCCCCCCAAAAGACCCCAAGCCCAAGCAGGGGTACAGGGCAGCAAGGAGGAAGATCTTTGCAGAGGGAACAGGTCCCGTCCACTGTGGTGCATGGGGAGGTTGATGGAGGTTCTTTTTTTTAAAAAAAAAGGAAAGACGGAGGAAAATCCCACTGCTGATGCCACGTGCCTTGTGCAGCCGGGCCTGACGTCTTTCCACCCGGCTTTTACACCCGTGTTTGTTTTCACATCGTAGCCAAGGTCCATCAGCCGGGGCCAGGGAGCAGCGTGACGGGGGAGGGAAAAGACGTTTCATCCACCCCCGCTGTGGGTTCTGAGAGCCTTGGAAACCCCGGCCAGAGTCGCAGGAGATCACCGGCAACGGTAAACCCCAGAGCCTTTCTCTGCAAGGTTCCATTCACAGGAAACTTTGTTCTCGTGTGGGTGCGGAGATCTCTAATGCCCTTTGATTTTCAATAGATGTTATCTGCTGAGGCAGACTTTCAGTTCAGTTCAAAGCAATGATAGCTACATTAAAGTGACATCAGCACGAATGTGCCACATTATGCAATGGGTACCATAAATCAGAGGTGCTGTATTGCGTAATAGCCTGGGAGCAATGAAAATGAACCAGGGTCCTTTACAGGGATCGGGTATTACCATTATTAGTAATAATAACCAATTTTCCTTACCATTACCACTATTTTCCTGGATGTAAACTACATGCCACTTTGTTGGTCGTGTCAGAAATGAACAGTTCAATCCTTTAGCTGTCTTTCAAACAGAAACACATGTATTACGGAACAAACTCTAGCATCCCCTAAAGATTTGGGCTTGTTATTCAGCTTCTGTTCGCTCTCTGGTGGGTTTTCAGTTTCCAGTCTGCACTCTGAGGGCTTCAGCAGATGTCGGGGGCCCCTGACTGCAGGGCCCCGGTCTGTTTGGCAGCCCTGTCCGGTCACATCCGTCACCCACATGTACCCAGGCCTGCTCTGACGGGAGGGTCTCCGGGCCTCCCCCTCATGGACTTCTGCCCTTTGAACTGTGCGAGAAGGAGGGGCAGCCCTCGAGCCAGATTGCACCAATCAGGAGGCCCCAGCTTGCCGCTGCCACATCTAAGGGTGACAGAGTGGAGTGGAGGGGTGGGTGGCAGGGAGAGCCAGGAGAGACATAGACTGTCTCTGTGGCCCCTTAGGTTGCTATCAGGCTGGTTTTATTGCCACGCTTTATCCCTGACTTTCTAACTGAGGGGGGAATTCTGTAAGATTAACAGCAAACTGAGTAGGAACACAGCTTGTGGCACTGAAAGCCTCCAGTAAGTTTAATGGAGCAATGTAAAACAAGCATTTCAACTCAAAACTCACCAGGCCCCTAAAGAACAGGGTGTTGTTTGGTACCGAATCCAAAATTTCAATGACTGCACTGAAAACAACAGGACCAGCATCGGGCACAAAGTCACAGTAGTAGAGTCATAGACTAACCTTACAGACCTATGCTATGTGCTTCTTCTATAGAAAAAGACTATCAGCAGCAGTAGCATCTTTCGCTGAGCAAGCACCTTGCGAGTGGCCTTGCGCACATGGTTGTTATTTTGTTTAGCAACAACTTGAGTCAGGTAGGGGCAAAGCAAGAGGAAAGCCAGTGACCTGTCCAGGTGGCCCCACACGGTAAATAAAAGGCTCCCAGCTGACGTGGGCCACTGTTGGGTAAACAGGCCTCATTGAGGTGCCTGGTTTGTAACCAGGAGGGCGAGGTTCAACAGACGGCGCCGGACCGAGGGCAGAGCATCGTGGGCCCCTATGCTGCGGTACACAAAAGTCTGCAGGCGCAAAGGTACTCGCGGCCATGAGACGAAACAAAACAGCTCAAGGATGCAGGTTCATAAAGCGGGGTAACACACACCTTACACACACACACACACACACACGCACACACACATACACCTTACACACCTTACACACACACACACACACACACACACACACACACACACACACACACACCTTACACACCTTACACACACACATGCACACACACACACACACACACACACACCTTACACACACACACACACACACACCTTACACACCTTACACACACACACACACACACACCTTACACACACATACACACACACCTTACACATCTAAGTTCTGGAATTCTCAGTAACCTGGTTCATGTTGCCCTGGCCATACCTGTGGAACTAGGAATGCTGGAGAACTCTGCCGGACTGAAGTGAGCTGCAGCTTTGAGACAGTTCCGTGTCAGTCTGTAATATTCTTCAGATCTATGTCTGCTAGACTATTTCATACAAGACTCCAGTACCACCAAGACACATACCACAGTAACATGTGTCCTGTACGCAGGGAGTGCCAACCTATCTGAGAAGCAGAGGATGAAATACTAAGTAATGTTATAATCATGGTCATCATTATGGTTATGATCATGATTACTTTGATTACCACCTGTGTGGTTACAAGTTATGAGGTTTCTTAGGTTAGATTAAGCTTCCTGTTTGTTCTTTTTCCTGTCTTTCTTCCATGTGTAGCTCTTGGCAGCTCTGGCAGGTTTTGTTTATGGGAAAAAGTCCATAGAAGCACCTGAAAGACTTTTTATCATCCTTGTTTCAAAGCTGTGTTCCATGGACTCAGATACTACTGTCTCCCGACAGAGATTGCAGTACTTACATCTGCCTGAGAGTTTGCAAAATACTCACAGGAGAAGTTTGGCTTCAAAATGTCTCCTGAAAGTAAAGAGTAACTGCTGTTGTGATCATTGCACTTCCCCTATTGTAAATAGCTAGCCCTCTTCCTTCTTCTTTTGTGGTAGCAATTCCTAAAAAGGTAGCATTCTATAGGATGAAACCACTGTGAGCTGGTATCGGATGGGGTAGTCTGATGTCATTGGTTTTGCACAGTAATACTCAAAGTCAAGAAACTACGTCCAAGTAGAAGCAGGAAACTACATGATTTTACGTACAAGTTCCACAAACTCTTACACAATCAGCAACGTCAGCCATTGGTTGGAACACTGCAGTCGAGCGCCTTGCTTTTGACATGCTTGTCATCATTGTATTGACATCTGTAACACATGATGTCATTGCTCTTAGTCCCTGGTCACACCCAGCCATGCCCGCCATGCTGTCTCTAGATGGGCAGAATTTAACTGTCTAAACAAGGCACTTGCAGAACCTTTAGCATTCACCCATTCACTGAGCACTTGTCCCATGGTCAAATAATGGCCTCTAGATGTTATCGTGACCAGGCTGCTCAGGCAGCAGTCATTCAATTGGCTTTTGTGGTCTTGCAGCAGGACATCTATAACTCTAGCTCTTCCTTTTCTCATCGTCGGTGTCATTTTTCTGCTTTTTTAGTTTTATGTACTGCTGCTGTGACCAGCGTAATATTAGGTAGTAGACAGGGAGCTGCAACGCACAAAATCTCATGTGTCCATGAACAGGAATATAAGTGAATATACTTTTAATAACAGTCATTTCCAATCATTGCCAGTTAATCCATTCACAAATACACAACTAACAATGCAATTACAAAATAAAGTATTACCTCATAATAAAACAGAAACCCCTCCCAGTGATATGCTTCTGCTAAATCCGATGATCAAATTAAGCCCCTTTGTGCATTGTGCATTTTATTTTGTCAGTCAAAAGAGCAAAGCTGGCTGAAAGGGAGTCCAGCCCACCGTGACTATTCACAGAACAATGTTGCCTAATTTCTTGCAGGGAAGTCATCTTCTGGCATGTAATAATGAAACAGAGAAGACAGATCGGACCATTCCAACAATTTGCTCAGATCCTCCTGGAATAGGCGCGATGCGTCTTTAATAAACGTGACCTTCTAGCGTCTGAGCCATGGCCCGAGCGTGACCCCAATGACGTCGCCTCGGCACGCCACCCCGCTGTCCTGCCCGGCCTGTTCTGCACTGTAAATCGCTGTGCTGACTGGCTCCTGCCAGGGCTTGGAGGGAGCCCAACACAACGCCTCTGGCCAAAAAACCCAGAGCGATGAGTCAAAAGCCGCGGGGGATGACTCAAGAGAGCGGAACAGACAGAGACTTACAGAGGAGCACGGATTTAACCTGCGAATTGCAGCTACGTGTGACAGGAATGGCAACTGCACGTCAAGCCAAACATAAATAAACAGGCCCAACACTATTTCTGGCCGCGTTCTGTTACATTATGCACCGAACACACAGAGAGTGGGGTCTGCCAACGAGGTGACTGCCCTGGCTCCACCTTCCTTTCGTTACCCAGAGCCTGAGAGGGGCCACGTAGCGCGCCGGGAATCCTGTGACCTCACAGGCCTAGGCGTTGGTAAGGCTAACCAATGCTAGCACCAGCAGCCATGTACCATCAGATTATCGCCTATATGTTCGCCTATCTCAGCTCCTGGTCGTTGTTCGCCACTGGACCTGGACGCGCCTGTTCCGCCACACGCGGCCGGCTGACGTGGGCATCAGCAAACAACCCTGTGGCCCAATCTTAGCCAGCACTGAGTGGGTAAACAAGTCAGAGTCTGCCTGAATGAGAGACCTCAGAGGGACAGAAGATTACCATCATTATCATCATTATTAAGTGCACAGGCTGCACGATCCTCTCTCCTCGGCGGGCGAGGCATGAATCACTTCCTCTCATAGCTCCCAGAGGACTTTGAAGTTGTATTTATTAATAATGCACCCTGCCGCCTGACAGAAACCGCTCTTGCCGGCAAAGGCCCGAGACAAGTGCTTTCTGCATTGAGCTCTTTCTTTGCAGTTTCTATAGAGAGGGCATTGTGTGGACTGTGACTTCAAACACCTGAGGTTTGTGTGTTTGTGTGTGTGTGTGTGTGTGTGTGTGTGCCCATGCACCCTGATATTGATATTAATACTGACATCGTGAGGATATTGCACATATTAGAGGAATATTACAGAAACATCAGGAGGTCATACACTGAGTTCAGTCTATTCTACTGCACACACTGCACATGCTTAGAGATCACGTGACAGTTTGATGATCTGTTATGGTGCTTGTGGGTATGGTATAATGAGAACAAGCCATTCGTTAATTAGATAATTAGATAAGATAATGTGGCTTAAATGAGCCTCCATACACATAAACAATATAAAGACAATACTTTTACATTTACAATGAAAATGTAATTTACATTTTACAACCAGAGGATAATGTGGTCCTTTTTTATTTGTTTGTTTTAACTGCTTAAAACTGTGACCCAGAAGGACACGCTCACCCAGAATACACACTTGATTGGATGGAACTGTGGGGACAAAAATGCCCTTGGGACAAGACCCGATCCTTATAACATTGTGTACATTCCACAGGCAGACAATGGCCCTTTTTGCCTTATGCCCCTTTTTTGAGAGGCACTGGAATGTGTGTCTGTCGCGCTGTGTCCTCAGTGACTAAGTCTGTGGCGTTCAGACCCCCGAGGGGGCGCCTCGCTCCCCTGCCTCTGTCCTGGGTTCTCTCCGGGGGACTGGACCTCTGCTGCAAAAATGGCACTGGGCCACATCGGAATACTCAGGGCTACAGGTGCAGATCTTCCATCACGGGACGAGGGAGGGTCACATGACCTCCACGCTCACCCAAAATGATTTGATGTTTGCCTCCCCTCATCATACCTTGCTTCATACACACCTACAATACACAGCAGGGACCCACCAGACGAGCCAGCTTACGTTGTCTAATATCAAATGACTGCCACATTCAGAGGGCGAATATTAGGGACAAAAATGTGTATCTCAAGGAACAAGCTGATCATGTAAGGCTGGTCTCCGCAGCCATTGTCAAACAGTCAGTTTGTGAGCAGCATACATACACACTATTATGTGAAAGTGTGCTCTCATGAAGGGCACACAGGGTTATTCTGTGAGTAAAGGCAACCCAGGCAAAGGCAATTTGTAAGACTTACCAGACATTAAATAATGAGCCTCACAGGGCTCTTTGACATAGTGTGCACTTGGTACTGCATGCTCAACTCAGCGTGCCTCCAGGCTCCTTTTCTCAGAGATTTATTTTTCTCTTTCCAGAAAAAAAACTTCAAATTAATTTCAAGCTCTTCTTTAGATGTACATCCATATAATAATAACGTTAACACAAGTTACTAACTTTTTCCCGGAGAACAGCCGCTGGTCTTTTAAGCGGAAACAGCAAAGCGTTTCTAGGAACATGTCATTCGAGGGCCCTCTCACTCGTAACTCACTGTGGATATCCGCATCAGTCAGTTTCCCATTGTCACCACTAGGCCATACTGTTTCCTGCGCCAAGTACAGTGCCATTGCAGGACTGCGTCTCCGCATTTCACTGCCGTTTCCTGCTCTGAAAGCACGGGAATGTGGACCGGCTGACCCTGGATCAGCTTCTCCTTTTTTTAATGGGCAAGGCGATGATTGCAATTAGGTGAGATGATCCTGGATTGCTTGATGGGCAGAAATTATAGTACAGTGTGCTGTGCACACCGTGTTACTGTAACCTGATACAGGGTGAACACCTGTTGTTTCAGCATGCTATTGGTCCTCAGGCAACAGAAGATCACCTGCTAATTTGGCTCTATGTATTGTTTGACCATAAACGTGAATCTCCTGAACAGTGACTCCTTATTTTTTTGGCGAACCTCCAGCCAACCTTTAGAATAGAATGATGGATGTGGCATACAGGCTGACAGACACTCACCCCAGCCTGCACAAAAAATATCCCCTATACATCAAGTCTGGAGAGGATGTCATTTGTGACCATGGTAAGATGGTGTTAAGTTTTTGTCCAGTGCAGTGTTTGTGAGTGATTTATTTATTGTATGTTAAGGTATGACCCTGCCACAGGCCAGAGTTGAAGGGTTGCAATCTGTCAGGCTGTGGTTGCAAGGGTTTTTTTTAAACACTGAAAACTGTTGGTAACCAGAAAAAGATTCCCATTGCCCCCCTGCTAACAATGAATAATGTAACTCAATTGATTGAAAAGCCAAAACAAATCTGTAAAATTCATTGAAAATTTTCTTTTTAGAGCGCCTGTTATCTTTTTTTAACTTTGATTATTGTCTACACCATCATTACATAACATATTAAACTGAGGATGTTCAAACAAATCTCGTCTTTTGCTCAAAAATATATTTCATTGTTAAAGTTCTATTCATGTTCTCAGTCCTAAAATAGAGTAAGTTCTTTGTTTTGTCAATGATGTCTATTTTGAGACACTGCATAGTTAGAAGTGGGATGCCACAAACAATTTTCAATGGAGTATGAGGAGTTTAAACAAGCAGAACTGGTGTGAACTGAAGCAGTAAAGTTTTTTTTGGTGCAGTTTAGATTTTGATCATCGGGTAGAGTCGGTTCAGCGTGATGCCGTTCGGAGGCTGTGGAGCAGCTGTTTGGATGTGCGCCCACTCCACCCCCCCCCCCCCCCCCCCCCCTCCCCCCACCCCCAGCAGCAGAAGACGCTGGACCAGGTTCTCTGTCCCTCTCATCATGCCCTCAGGCACACTGCTTCCCTGGGATGTCATTGTAACAGGCACACAAGAGCAACAGGATGTGATCCATCTTCTATCTCAGACAGCAAGTAGGAGAAAGTTCCACACCCAAGACTCCTCCAGAGTATGGATGCCTTATGATTTCTTTCAAATGTGAGAAGGTTTAAATAATTCAGGAATGAAATTTGCACTGTAACTGATGGCAGCACCCTGCTATGGTGATTTGTCCTTAACAAGTAATGTGCTTCAACAAGAGGTACATTTTTTTCAGGCCATCATCATGTTTCTGGTGGTCATTGAAATAAACAAGAAATATAGTGTAAGAGCTGACAAAGCGAGAACTATTTATTATACTGCATACTAATTATTCCGTGGCCAGTTTTTAATCTAGATGAAATTCACATCAGCACCCATCACTGTAATGAAATCTTAGGTATGGGTTCCTCAGACAGCCATCTTAATCCCACTAATTAGTTCCCATTTAATCTCCAACTAATTTTGGATGGGATGGGGAATGTGGTACCGCTGTTATTAAATAGTAATGGGGTTACTTTATAATCTGAGAATGCATGCTGATCATACTGTACACTTATTACTGATAATTACAGGAAAGAAAATTCTAGACTGACAGTTTTTCTGAGAGAATAATTTATTTTTACCTTATATGTGAAAAAAATGAGGATACAAGGGCACAATACTTGAAAAGGGTAACTAGAATTCTTTCAAATTGTAATGAACTGGATGGCACAGATAAGTCTATTTTTTAGGAGATGAATAGACAGCAACACATGAGTCAGCATGTTATAGCCGAAGGGACAGCTGCTGACCAATCTACACACTGTCAAGTTTAATGGCACTATTATTATATTATATAAAATGTTTTTTGGCATCTTTATTTCCCAGTTGTAGCAGTTGAGGGAAGAAGCAGTGAGTTTGCCAATATTTGGGCGCATGGGTAGCGTGGCTGGGGCCAGGGCCTTAGTGTGTCAGGCTGCTGTCCACCCTCTGGCCACGTCTCGACCCCGCAGTCTTCGCATGTCTCCATCAGCTGCTCCGTCGAATGAGTTACACACCGGTCTGAGAAAGAGGACACGAAATGTTATACAGCGCACACCCCCCCGACCCCCCCCACCTGCCCCTTCTCCAAACACCCTTGTTTATCCCAGTAAACCGAGGAGCAGGGAGAGCTCTCCTTGGCCGAAAAGTCCGCCGCAAAAAATAAAGTGGCATATGATGCCTGGGCCGCGTGGCAACGTGCTGGTGACACAAGCAGGGCCCCCGCAAATAGAGCTGCCAGGTTTAAAAATAGCCTTTGTCTAAAAGTGGAAACCCTGTAAATACAGTCTGCCGGTGTCGCTTTACTCCACGAGCGGTGCAAACCCGGGCCCTGCCTTTAACAGTTTCATTATGGGCAGAGTGCGTCACCGCGCCCTGGAAGGGAGACAAGGAAATAAATAAATAAAAGAAAGAATAAAGAAAGAAAGGAGAGACAAGACAGGGGGCTGGCAAAGGAACGGTTACTGAGGATTGTCTGAGTTGTGCTTGGATGGAGACAGGCGTGGGGGAGGGGGGGGGTCCAGTGCTCTCCAAAGAGATGATCTGAAGTTTGAGGGGAGAAGTGGGAGGGTGTGTGTGTGTGTGTGTGTGTGTGTGTGTGTGTGTGTGTGTGTGTGTGTGTATGTGTGTGTGTGTTTGTGTGTGTGTGTGTGTTTGTGTGTGTGTGTGTGTGTGTGTGTGTGTGTGTGTGTGTGGGAAGGTGTGGGGGATGACAGATTATGTAAATGACCAGGTTTCTCTCCTCTTGCGTGGCTCTGTTGGACCAACTCCAAATATCAGACAAATAAGATAAAGAGATAAAGGGGGGGCTTTGATTCGAAGCGATTGAAAACTTATAAATAAATAAGCATACAGCCAAGCAAACCCTCTCTCCTGGCTGGCTCGTCAATTTTGCGTCCTCTGAACGTAGAGGAAGAAGGACTGTGGACCCCCTGTCCCTCCCACCTAAAATTCAGTGTCCCTCTTCCTGAATGCTCGGGCCAAACCGGGGGCCAGACAATCGCTGCTCCCTGCGTATGCGTTTCCCAGCCCCTGCCTCCACAGGCTCTGCACCACTCTCACGAAAGCCACTGACACAGCGCTGTCACAGGGCCAAGGCGCTGGCTCCTTTTTTTCCACTTTCTCTTGGCCGAACAAGCGTCTCGTTTTTAAGAGAGAGTCACACACGGCCCCGCATGACGTAATAACTCCTGGTTTTGTTCCCGCTCCTCATTTTCTCAAGAAGATTCCTGACTGGGGCCTTTTGTTTCCTCGGCGGTTTTAAAAATAAAAGTGGAGCAATGTTACACCAGAGCCGGTGCAATACAAGCCCCTCAGTTTCAATGGGGGCCTGGAACGTGAACTGGTACTGAACTCGGCTGGAAAGAAAGAGGCGCGCCACACCGCGCTGCACACGGTGTCCTCATTGACTGCCAGCAGTACGTTTCACACAAGCCTATCTCCATGACACGGCAATTATATCCCCTTACGCAACGCTCATATGCGCTTGGAACGCGATCAAAGCGGCCCGTGGTGACAGTGATACCTGCTGTCTGACTTAAATTAAATCCAATGCATTTGGGCTGTTGTTGTTTTTTTTTTTTTCTTTCTTGAGGGAGGCGATGCTGAGCGTAGCTGAGCGTAGCTGATCTGGCCGCCTCCCTCCCCATCCCCCTCCCCCCCAGACCTGTGAATGAGCCTATTCATTTACACTTTTTTGCTTTCGCAGGTCCTCGCTGTCACCGTCCGGGGCTACATCGAATGTTTTTAGGGAGGTCTTCAGGCGTGCCCCAATTCATCCCTGAGGATGTTGCAGCCCTGGCTTTGTCCTTCTCTCATGGGGGAGCCTGCAAAGGCAAAGGATTTGAACCCTCTGCCCTTCGGCTCCCTGGTCCAGTAATCCAACCCACCATCGCTAAGTTCTCTGACCTCGGTCCATTGCCCCACTGCCCTCGCCTGGTGCAGTTACACCTGCCACCCGTGGAAGGGCGTCGGGGTGCTGCTGTCTCAGCCTGGGGGTCACGCGCCCCCCTCAGGAGGCAATCCCCGGGTGGGGTTCCAGACACCCCCCCCCCCACCGCTGGACTTGAGTTACTGTGTCACAAGTCACCCCTGAAAACCTGAGCAAGTGTTTCACGTGGGGGGACAAGCCTGAGCAGGGCACTGGTGCCAAGGGCAAAGGGGAACGAGAGAGAGAAGGGGGAGCGAGAGAGAGGTGCTGGGGTGTCTCCCCATGCCACCCACGTGGACGGGGCACTGGAACGGTACAGAATGTGATGGAAACGCGTCCCGATATAGCAGCGGGGTCCTGCTGGCGTGTCACACGCGGCGCTCCTTCAAGCAGCACAGATCGTCTTTCACCCCGCAGCGAGGAGCTGCTTTTAAATTTGAAACGCTGGCTCGGGGACCGGCCGCGCGCCTCAGGGACGCGGGCCAGGCCGGAGGGGGGGATCACGGGACAGAGGGCTGTATGGAGGGGGGGATATTTCGAGGTCCATCTCTCTCGCTTAACCATTCCAGCAGTAATGTGGAGAGACCCCGACATGCACCTGTCTCTCAACACTGTGACCAGGTCCAAGTTCCAGCACTCCATCTCTTCGTTCTCGGAGCAAATCGGGGAGCCTAACATGATATGGGCCCACAATCCCCTACAAAAAGGACTTTCTTACCTCAGGAAGCACGAGAAATATTTCTGTCCGCTGGTCTTGTTCCATGCTCCTGTGTGGCTTAGCTGAGCCGTTCCTATTCTGTTCTGTTTTTTTGTCTGTTTTTTTCTGGCTGCCCATCCCGGCGGCGGTGTCCTTGCACACAACAGGCTCTCGGCACGATGGCGGCCCTGTGCGCTCAAGTACCTTTTCACGGCTCCCCCATTCCGCACGGTTCGGGAGGTCGAGGGCTCTTCCCGCCCCACAAGTGACCCTCTCCTGTGTGGAGAGAGAGCGACGAGCCCCCCTCTCAAGGCCACCACAGCCCCCCCAACCCCCCCAACCCCCAATTCCTGCGCCACAAGAAAGGACTCGGACAGGACCTGAAAAACACACAGGCTGGCAGTACTGCTTGCTCATCTGTGTGTGTGTCCAAGTGCGACACTGGCATTGCAACATACAACGGTTGAATGCGGAGCACAAGGAGAACCTGTGAAACTGTAATTGTTCAGGTCCATGGTCAGGTGACCTCTGACCCGGAAAAGTACACACCCCCCTCTTGCATTCGGACATGGCTCCCAGACCAAA
Organism: Megalops cyprinoides; assembly: GCF_013368585.1. NCBI lineage: Eukaryota > Metazoa > Chordata > Actinopteri > Elopiformes > Megalopidae > Megalops > Megalops cyprinoides. Next base: position 30,559,016 of record NC_050592.1, read on the forward strand.
GTTCACCTGCGGAAGTCTGTTTGCTGTAATGTTGTAAACATTAGTTCACGTTATGTTTTATTACGCGTCTACATGTAAGCATTCCAGTTCTGTGGCTTGCGATGACCACTCGAGCTAGGCAGGAGTCCTCCAGGCAATGAGCACGTAATGCCCTCTGTTCTTTTCAGTAAGCATTCAGCAAACCGATCATATGCCCTGATCTCAATTGTTATAATTATAAGAAACAGTCATAACAAAAAGAGTAACATCACAGTAGCCACAATCGTTGCGCTGCGTGCCTGTACCAGAAACAGGGACGGTGCGTGGCTGTCCTAGGGAAGCAGAAATCACCAAGAAAACGATGCAGGCGGGCGACCGTGCAGCAGGGAGGAATTCCCACAGTAAAGGCAGGGGCAGTGTGGCAGCTGACATTAGCTATAATGGAATGTGGCTTTATTGATTTGCGGTTGTTGTTCTTTTAAACCCAGGGGGCAGGACCGTGCTCTCTGTGTCAGGCCCCTGCCGCACACTGGTCCCGCTATCTCTCCCCGAATCTGCCCCTCCGTTTACCCTCCAAACAGGCCCACATCCTGGCCGTGTGTCGCTCACAAGTCCCCGGGCCCCCCTGCGGACCGCGAGCGGGCGTGCTCCGCCTAAGCCGAAATAAATAACAAGCTACTGTTGTGAAAACAGAAGCCCCAACGCTGTCCGGCTACTCTGCGGGATGGAGCCCCCCACGCGGCGGGAGAGGGGTCGACAGGGACGGCAGGAAGGCGCCCCCAGCCGGGGCGCGCTGTGCCCCCCGGGGGCGCGGCCCCCCCGGCACACACGCCCTCTCAGATCTGAGGGATTTTCGAGCAATTCAGGAGATAAGCGGAACAGATAGTACAAGGACTCCCTGGACCCGGGGCAAAGAAGGCCTCTTTCACAAACAGCTTGATTTGAAAAACCAAAAAATGTGTGATTTTAGAACAAGCCTCAGCAGGGTAACTCCATCCACCGTTAAAATCACTTCTGCTCTGTAAAAGAATCTGACAAGGCAAGGCTAATCCCCTGCTTAAGGGTGTGCTCCCATGTAAAAGGCATGTACAATGGATGAGAAATACAGAGCATGCTATTCTTCGAATGGAAAGATGAGTATTCCATGTACGTGTGCGTCCGAAACTGACAGAGAGACAGGAAAGGAAAACATATTGTGCCTTAGTGGTCCTGGAAGGCCCTGGACAATCGAAGTGGAAGATCTGCAATGTTGATACAAGATGCACATGTCAACATACGGTTTTGGTGTTCAGTCAAAAAAGTTTATGATCTAGTACGTTATGTCATGTATTTGAAACATATCAATAATTTCATCATCAAATGCACATTCTACCATGTGGCATAACTGATGTATCTCTAATATTTTGGAACAGTATTGTGAAATAAACTAATATAAAGTAGTACATGTTAGAAAATATATTCCCGTTTAAAAATATATTTTAGCATATTTATCTGAGTAATATTACATAATAAGGGTCAATCCCTAATTCTGTCATTCATAGTTAAAGTATGGCAAAATTATATTCATACTGTGTGTGTATGAATTCATATTTACGATAAAAACTAAATTCATCATACCAGCCTTGATCCCCATCCTAAATACAATTTTAAATGGTGCAAACTGAGGTAAGGGGTAAAAACAGCCTGTTATGTAAACCATTTCATAATAGCCAGAATGGTTGTTTTGGATAAGCAGTTTGGTCAAAATTGTCATTTGGCCTGCAAAAATGGTGTCGTGAGGAATTTGGAAGTTCTCTTCTAAATTCCAAGGAAAAAACAAAACAAAAAAAATGCAAATAAACAAAAAGTGGAAAATGCGGGGAGTGCTGACCACCACAGCTGGGGAAGCATTTCGCCCCTTTCCCCGCTTCGGACTCCCGGTCTGCTGCTGGCCCTGCATGAGTGCCTGAGTGGTGGCAGAGCGCTATTCAATACGCCCGAGTTGCCATGCCCCAGGAGCTGCCAGTGTTTCATATGAAAACACCCGCAGAGACAGCTGGCGCTGGCGGAAAAATCCCCTCCCCCCTCCGGCAGGCACACACACACAAACACATATACACACACACACACACACACAAGCACGCACACAAATACATATACACACACACACACACAGGCACACACACAAATACATATACACACACACACACACACACAAACACACACACACACACACACTCACACACACACACACACACACACACACACACACACACACACACACACAATCTCTTGGATAGCCTTGCTACTGAAAGCCCAGCCGCAGGTGACCGGGGACAACCACTGGCATGGGGCAGCTATGCCGGCGCACATCGTTTTAACGCAGGGCTTTGTTTTCAAGAAAAAGCGCATCGATTGGGCCAAGCTGGCCCTGTCCAGCTTCTGTGCCGTTTCTCCTGAAAGAGAGGAGGAACCATGCTGTTTTTCAGCCTCAGAGAGGAGGGGGAAAGTGGAACACAGAGCATAAATGCAGAAATTCAGCGCCTCAGTCTGTGGTCATGCCTTCCAGGTCATCAGTGGTCTCAGTGTATTGTTTGAAAGTACCAGGATGACACTGTACATGGAAGCAGCTCTGATAGACAGTGTTTGTGTGTATATATGTGTGTGTGTGTGCATCCCATGTCTAGGATTTTTCAGTTATTGTATTGAATTTCAGTTCATTTCCCAAAATGAATGAAATGAAATTGAATTGACCCTCACTCTGTCAGGTGTGTGTGTGTTCATGGATGCATCTGTGTATGCGTGTATGTGTGTGTGTGTCTGTGTGTGTGTGTGTGTGTGTGTGCGTGTGTGTGTGTGTGTGTGTGTGTGTGTGTGTGTGTGTGTGTGTGTATGTTTGTGTGTGTGTCTGTGCTTGTGTTCATGCACGTCTGCATGCTCCTGTGTCCGTGTGCAGGAGCTGTCTCTCGGCAACGCCTCCACCTCCGGCATCACATGTTTGTACTTCCTGCTCACACACCTCTGTGCAGAGGAGCCCCAGAGGGTGACACGCAGACAGATGATCATCCCCAGATACTGTACAGGTTGACAGATGGATCGTTTGCATATTCACATTCCATTTTTACAGGATTACACTGACCAGGCCACTGTTAAAGTAAATTCCATGTTATCGCGTTTGCGCCCACCCCCTGAGGGCAAAACTTCCTATTCATGCTACACTGTTTCCTGCTCATTGCTCTTCCATAGTAATTTCACATCAGGCCCTGACAATTGAATTGAGAGCACAGAGAAGCAAACGCATCTGTATAGGGATAATCCATCCCTCTGACACACCCTAGTAGGCTCTTTTACCTGTCACTCTTGTAACAGTATCTGATCCCTTAAAAAAAGGTAACAGTAGATGTATATTTCAGCAAGTTATTTATATGCACAGTTCAAAATACATGTGAAGGAGGTTTTGACTCAAACTCATGTTATTAATGCCGGCTGTATTAGCTCTGGATTAGACCTGAAAAAAAAGCTTGGACTCACACACACACCCACTCACTCACACATACACGCACACACGACAACAACTGAATTCGGCATAAAATGTACTTTGGAGGGATCATTATGTGCCATTTTACCTGCTCTGTCCCAGTTTCTGCCACTATGTGTGACAGCAATGTTTGCTTTTAAAATTCAACCAAAATGTGCCAGCACATGTTCTGGTAACTTTTTTTTGTCTTGGTGGGGGAAACAAACACAGCCAATGAGCAGAGAGTATGCACTGATATGGATCAAACTACTACACACTCTGTTTACAGAAGCTACCCAGTTCTGCAAGACTTTGTTAAGCAATTATAGTAAAGTCAATGAAATAGTACAACATTATGGCCAAGGGCCTATGGCAGAGTACTGTTTCAGGACTGGTAAAAACCACTGAACTACCTAGATGAATGTTGCTTTTCTCTTTGGCAAACAATGAGCAGTTTCCCCTGAGCAATACTGGTTACTTGTTTCATATGTTTTAACCTAGAGAATCACAGAATGAACAGAATGCATTTGAAGAGAAGTGTTTGAGCACCACTCTGAGTTGCAGGTGGATTTGGGTTTATTCTGTGGAATTTTGGGCAAAAAGAGTTCAATCCACCATTATGAAGCATCCAATACCGTCATGTAAACAGAGTTTTTTTCCTCTCCCCTAAGGGGATGGTCATCCTTGCATCACAAAGAGCTTCAGCTGAATACACAAGCACTGAAACATTACACTGGTGCCACTCAAGCATTACCTCTGATCGTTAACGTTTCTGTTTTCAGTGAAGGTGTTAATAGGGTCAAAGGTGAGAGAGCCTGGAGTATTTTTTGCGAGGCAGCTGACGGTGCAATCTTCACCTTGTGAGGCTGCGGAGAGCTTTGCGGATGATGGGGCAACTGTTGAAAGGAATGCTCAGCTTTCATTCTGAGTTAGCAGCTGCTGTATTACAGTTTTCTACAACTGCTTTCACATATTTTCTGAAACTTTCAAAACTCTACACACAAATCCAAAAATTGCACACACAAAATGCAAAATGCCTCATATCTCCTGCAAAATGAAACACTGCATTCAAAATACCATAAACACATGTCAAAATCAAGTATTTGCATCACATGGCAAACACTTTTTTCACAATAGTAAATTTTTGCATATACCATGTACACACTGTTGTTCTAAATCTAAAGCTCTTCTGTTTTTCATAGGCTTATATCTACCTTTCCATACAATTTTCTAGAGTGAAAGTAATCTGCTGAGAGGGGTTGGAATGTACACAGTAAACACCAATGCAATGTTGAAACAAAAAATATTTATTTTTCCAAAACATTACTGTAGTTACTGTAGTAGAGTGTTGTACAGCATACAAGAAAACAAAACCATATACCATATGGGAATTTGTACAGAAACCATAAACATATGTAAACCAAAAGTAGAATTTTTAGAGGAAGGAAAAAATTTGGGGGGGTGGGGTGCAAATCACCAGTGCTAAGCTGCATCCCTCCTCCGGACTGGGTCTGGCCACAATACTTCGTCCACATCACATGCTATATTTTCTCTTGCCAAACAGCAAGGGAAGAATCTCCGAGAGTGGCGTATCCAACCTTGGACAGAGGCAGCGTCTATGTCCCCACATGCCTCCTCCATTGCCTGGAGAAGCGGCATGCAGGCATAGGGCTGACGATCATACGCTTTCCAGCGCCAAGTAGAGAAAAAATTCTCAATAGGATTTAGAAAAGGTGAATATGGGGGGAGGTACACAACTGTGAACTGTGGATGGGTGGCAAGCCAGTTTTGGTTCAGAACAGCCTGGTGAAAACTTACATTGTCCCATATTACCACAAATATGGGCTGCCCTGGATCCGGATTTTGATCTGGAACAAGCATATTGTGAATTGCTTCCAGAAAAGTGAGCATATGGGCAGTGTTGTAAGGACCAAGTGTGGCATGGTGGTGGAGGACACCATTCTGCATGATGGCAGCACACACGATCACATTTCCCCCACGCTGTCCAGGGACATTGATAATGGCCCTCTGTCCTATTACATTTCTCCCCCTGTGCCTGGTTTTGGTGAGGCTGAAGCAAACCTCATCCACGTAAATATATTCATACAGAATTGCATGAACATCCATCTCCAATATTCTCTGTATCAGACAAAAGAATATACAGATCAGTAAATATGGTACAGTCCAATACTTTGACTCTGTATCTGCAAGTTTGAAGTACTGGAAGTAGTGTCGCATACATACATCCACATAGTCGCGTCGCAGACCTTTGACTCTGTCAGAGTTTCTCTCAAATGGCACCCTTTACAGTTGTTTCATTCTCAATCGGTGCTGCTGGAGGACACGTTGCAATGCTGACAGGCTTACAGCATCGACGTTGTTGAACATTGTTGCATCATTTAGGATCTCTGACCTCCCTAAGCCTAATGGCATTGTTGGCCAAACCCATATTTACAATAGCCATCTCTTGCTCCTCTGTAAACATGCGATCTCGTCCTCCATGATATCTTTGCCTTTCCACTCTATAGAAGATTCAACAACAGTGTGAGTGTGTGCAGTATAGTACAGAAATGTGCTTTACAGCTGGCTATTTTGTAGTACAGTATGATAACCCACCACACTGTGGCCATCCATTCCTATCCACGCAGTGCAGCAAGTGGGTGGCATAGAGCTACAAATGTTTATGTAATACTATACAGTAATACGCATTTTACAGTAATGCTGAAGTAGCCATTAGATAGGTGCATACCTGTTCTCATTACTAAAGGTTCGAATTATGGATACCACTGTGAACCAACTCAAGTTGGGCTGGATTCTCAGTCCAGCCCCCCTCATAGTTAACCCGTGGTTCATCACACGATCAATGAGCGTAGCCCTGATCTCATAAGAGACAGCTCTCTTTCCTTCTCTTCTTCGCTCTCGTCCTCTTCTCCGTCCACCTCGTCCTCTTCCTCCTCTTCCAACTCTTCCTCCTCAAACTTGTCATTGTCCTTGTCCTTGTTCTCGTTCTCGTCCCCTGCCTCTCCCTCCCACTCCCCTTGATCTCCCTGCAATGTTCGCATCCATTGTTCTAAACAGGTAATCTGACCTTTGGCCTATTTACAGGCCTGTACTAAGCAGTGATTGGTTAGTGACCAATTAAGCAATTAGTGTTTGCACATGTGAGGAATGGGTGTGAGACACTGGTGAATAAGTGTAGCATTTTGATTGTTTATGTTTGGAAAAGGCAAGCAAGTTACTTCCTATTCAATTTTTGTGTCTCAGGTAGAGAAGTGTGTGGTTTTGCTCTTTGAGAAATTGTGTGACATGTAAAGATTTTGTGTGTAAGCAGTTTAAAAAAACTGTAAAAAAAAAAAAATGAATGGAATGAATTGTTATTGATGCCATTTTGGACAGCAGTGAGAATTGACCTGAGTATTCGCCATACTGGCTGATGAGGCATTGTCGTGCTAAAATCTTAACTGATTAACTCACATGCACACCAGAAGTTCTCATGTGAAGGCTTAATATGAATGCAAAGGCATTCATAACCTTCATCAAATTCATCAATATTCAATATTCAACAATGAGACTGTATTTATTCTAACTCTTAAACACTGACAGTCACTCAGTCTGGGTCGGGCTCCTGCTCTTTGCCGTGTCTGGGTCCTATTTGCGACAGCCAAGATCACTCGATGGATACAGGCGGAACCTGACCGGCAGGGATAGGATTGCACCTCTTTTTGGTGGTTTGAAACTACACCAAAGTGGCAGCATGGGGAGTGGTGAGGGCTTGGTTCAGGAGGGAGCAGACGGACCAAAGCGCTCGTTCGCACAGATGTTTCTGTGGCAGTCGTGGTGAAGGTGTCCCCTAACACAGACTCGGTCCCAGGGACCCCCCTGTGTGTGCTGGCTCTCATTCCAACCATAACCGCAAACCAATGAATTACAACAAGCTGTTAATTGTTCTTCACTTGACACTTTATATGTCTAATGAAAGATAATTTACCCTCTTAAGACAATGTCAGAAATATACTATATGGACAAAAGTATTCGGACGCCTGACCATTACATTGTAATGACATTGTATTCAAATACATTCAAATACTTTAATATGGAGTTGGTCACCCTTTTGCAGCTACAACAGCTTCCACTCTTCTTGGAAGGCTTTCCACAAGATTTTGGAGTGTTTCTGTGGGAATTTGTGCCCATTTATTCTGTAGAGCATTTATGAGGTCAGGCACTGATGTTGGACGAGAAGGCCTGGCTCGCAATCTCCGTTCCAGTTCATCCCAAAGGTGCTCGATGGGGTTGAGGTCAGGGCTCTGTGCGGGCCAGTCAAGTTCTTCCACACCCAACTCATCAAACCATGTCTTTATAGTCCTTGCTTTGTGCACTGGGGCACAGTCATGTTGGAATAGAAAAGGGCCTTCCCCAAACTGTGGCCACAAAGTTGGAAGCATAGCATTGTCCAAATGTCTTGGTATGCTGAAGCATTAAGATTGCCCTTCACTGGAGATAAGGGGCCTAGCCCAAACCCTGAAAAACAGGTGTGGCCAAATACTTTTGTCCATATAGTGTAACTATGCATGCCATGAGGAATTAGATTTTTGTATTCACATTTCAGACCTTTTGATTGGTCAGATGAATGTTTCCATTGCTTGTAATGTCCTAAATGGCAACTGATTCCTTTGGGTTAAATTTTTTTATTGATTAATTTTATTGATTTTTAAATTGATTAAATTATAAGCTGACAGGTGAAATCAGTGGGGGTCGTAACTGCCAAAAGCGTGGACACCTGGTTAAAACTAAACCAGAACAAAGATGTGCCCTAAAGCATCCCATCTCACATGAGCAGGGAATGCACACCAGGTCAAAGCAAGCCTCCTTCAAATCCCACATCAAAGCTTTAATGAGCCCGCTGCGGAGCCAGACAAAGGAGAAGACCTGAGGAGGCAACAAACGACCCACAGTTCGACAAACTTTCTCCCTCTGTCCTGACCTCTTAAAGGTCTCTGAGATTGCTTTGGTTCCTGATGTATACTGACTACCACAGATAATCGGATGCCATGGTTATTTTGCACTAAATCAGGGCAAGTATTCCAGGCACTGTGACGCTGAAGACGAAAAAAAAAGTACAAGTGCTTGATATTCCAGTTCATGGCCAGTCGTTTGATCTCTGCATTCTGAGTAATACCAAGCGCTGCATTCCTGTGTTCAAAATTCTGTAATGTCTGTCTGGGGCGGTCATAAATTTTACTCCGGTATTAGCACAGTACCCTCGTCATCCATGCGGGCTGACAGTTAAAGATCGTCTTGCTGTTTTTTCTTTTTCAAATTTTTTGATCCGCAAAAATCATTCGCAGACCTGTCCGGCCTGACAACGGAGCAGCGCATTCCTCCACCTGCACTCTCCGCATTCCGCAGATTGCATTCGAGATTCCACATTCCGCACCCTCCCTAACAGAGGCTGGAGCTGACGGGGGCGGAGGAGTTCCGCTCTTCCTGGGCCCCTGCCCGGCCGCGCATCGCCCTGGTGACGGGCCCACGCAGGGAGCAAGGTCCACGCTGGGCGGGGCAGGGCGGGGCGTGGTGATCGTCAGAGGCCGGCCTCTGTCGGAGGGAGGGAAGAACCGGAAGGCGGGACGGGCGGAACAGGCGGTTCTGTCAGGGAACGAGAAAAATCCCGCCTGATCAGACACTATGCAATCCTCGGTGGAATTCCCTCCATCAGATTCTGAGGCTGAGTTAGGCGTGCTCTTCCATTTCGGGCCAGAGCGCTCCGGTCTTCCTCCTCACGAGACCGCCGTTGCGGTATGCGGGCCGGGCCTATTATGGTATGAGGAGCCTGCAGTTCAGATCTTAGATCTCAGAGCCAGAGATGCCAGGTCTTGATATTTTGTCATTGTGCTATTTTATTCGTTATGTGGAACTCATACTGGAGAAAAGGGCAGGTGTTTAGGGATGTTTTAGCTGTTTCAGTGCTACGGGCGGAAGTGTGACATGATGATGCGTGTGAGGTTGGGGTCGATTAAGATGCTGCAGGGAGAAATCCAAGCCCAGGGCCACTGCAGATGTAGTGGAGATTAGAGGCAGAAACCAGCATATGAATGGTCTCCTCACAGAAGCTGACAGCAGCCCCAACCCCCCCCCCCCAACCCGCCCCCCCCGGAGCCATAGGATAAGCATTATTAGTTCACCTACCTGGCATGCTTAACATGTGGTTAGTGCTTCATTCTCGAGGCATGAGGATGGCGAGGACAGCGGTTAGGATCTCTCTGATGGGCGTTGGCCTCATTATCTGAGTCGAGGCCCTGGTCTCCGTCAGAGAAGTGCTTCCTGTGGTTAAGGGTGTATACAGGCAGGAGTGCTCGCTGTGTTGTAACAGGAAAGCAGCAGGTTGCAAAAATAGGCTGTGCTCATTTCTTTTTCACACCTGGAACAAAAGAGCAAGCAATGGACACATATGCAAGGCCATGCTTATAAAATACTCATAACAAATGCATTAAACTAATGTGGAGGGACTGTACTGAACCAAGAACAGTGTTGGCAAGATTTGAATGGACAATATTCTCAAATCACACAGCCATGTTTAGGTATAAGTGTTTCACTGTGTGTTTGAGTCATATGAAATGATCACAGGGAAGATAATAAAAAATGTGCCTATAACCATTCTGGATACAGTACATTGCGTGACTTGCCTTTAACTGAGGTAATTTGCTTTACCTTAGTGCAGTAAATGCATTTGCAAGAACTTTGTACAAATCAAAAATCAAAATACTAGGAAGGACCAGGGTATGATGATTTAGAAGGTGACACTGATTTACTGTATCAGCAAGCATCAGCCATGAAATATACCATGACAGACCCTGGAACAGAGAGTATCAGCCATGTAATACACCATGACTGACCCAGGATCAGTGAACATCATCCACCGGATGCATCATGATTGACTCTCAAACAGTATTAGCCATGAGATATACCATGTCTGACCCTGGATCAATGAGTATCAGCCACAAGATGTACCATGACTGACCCTGGATCAGTGAGATTCAGCCGCAAGATACATTGTGTTTGACTTCAGCTGGTGGATAGGCATAGCCAGGAGGACATATCAGTGAGGCCGGCTGATATGCCTGAAGGGCATGGAACATGTCAAAGCCTGAGGAATCGATTGGAGAAGAAAGAGAGTCTGGAGGATTGGCGTGACGCAGTGGGACTCCTGGTGCCAGGAAGAGTGAGCGGAAAATGTGACCCCTGGATGGAAGAGAGGGGGACGTGGAGGGGGGCGAGGTAAAAAAGGGAAGGGACTCGTGACAATACTCGCACAAATGCAGCGTTCCACTTGACCCCCTGTGACCCGGGGGCTTATGGGAGATAAGCCAGGACGTGCACTCGGGGAGAATTCCGCCCCTCAGCTGCTCGCCAGTGCGGCCGGTCCGGCACACGCCCTCCCCTCCAGCGCTGGCCAGCTGTCGGAAGCGTGGTCATTCCGTGGCCTCAGCCCGCTGGCCAGGCCTCTGAGAGCACAGCACCGGGATTAGCAGCCCTGTCACCACAAGCCACCAGTCCCCGATTGACACCTCTGCAGCTTGGGCTCCACACTGTTCCCACGCGGTCCCGGCAGGAGAGGAAGCTCAGGAGAACAAGATGTCCGACTAAGACAGCGGACCGGATCCGAGGCGATCTCAAGCATGCGCCAACCGTGAGACACCCAGACGCTGACTCTCTATGCTAAGCAGGCCCACTTTCCTACCTTCATGGCCATCATTTGATCAACTAGTTATCCTGAATATACAAAGAGAAACACCTTAGCGTTCATTAGAGCATTCGTTCATTGGAAACACCCCCCCCCCATCCCAACACCCCCCTCCTCTGAATGGGGCTACGCCGTTGGCCTGTTGTTGACTGTATCCAATCTTGCGGGCGCTTAATTGTCTTCCTTATAGCCCAAGACCTTCGCCGACCCGCGACATGTCTCAGAGGGGCTGATTGGCCCAGATTCCCCCAGCAGCGCTGCTCGGTAGTTACGAACTGTGTGTAATCCCATTAAAGTCATCTCGGTAATCACAACACAGAACTGCCTGGCTCCCAGCACCGTTATAATGAGGGCTCTGTCTCAGGGCATATGGGCAGGATTAAACAAATAAAAATTAAACAGCCGATTTTTTCCCTTTTTCCCCTGCATTGTTCTTATTTTTTAATGTATGATTAATTCCAATGTCCCTAGGTGACAGATTTGGGTTTGTTAAGAGCCGCTTGGGCAGAAGAGGTATTGTAGCTGAAAGCATAAAAAAAGAAAAATAACCCATCACGGCTCAACCAAGATCAACAATTCATCCATAGCTACACACGTGTACCCCTTTCGTGACTACGAAACCAAACCAAGAGATGGAAATGCAGCGAGGGGGCGTTTTTCTAGAACCGTCCGCTCAGGGCGACAGTGCTGCCCTCGTTGTGGCCTTGCGTTTGGGCCACACGGCCTGCGTCTCACCCAGGGGCGTATCACCACAAAAACAGGGTGATGAAAGCAGGCCTCCTTTCAAGAGCGGGGAAGAGTGGATGAGGTCAGGGTGTATGCGCAGGCCTCAGCTGCCACACCCACGCATGCTGGCCATCAAGACAAAGCATGCAGCCCCTCCATAATACATCAAACTGCCCATCAAAGCCCCAGACTCCAGCCACGGGGAATCCAAACCTTGTGTGTGCAAAGATGCTTTTAAGGCCCTTGAACTGGACAAAATCAATATTATTACAGCAGGGTCCACAATGTGAAAACCATTGTGCAAGTTCACTTTGTGCATCAATAGAACCAAAGATACATTAAAATGGATTGATGTCTTGAGAACAAAAGTGAGGGGAGCAACAGCCAAAAAGCTCTATTGCTCTGCTTTTCTATTAATTATATTAATTCAGTAGATATGAATTTCCATATAATCAAAGCCTCAAGGTTGCGTTTGATGTGGTTATAGTGCTACTTTTATTTGGCTTTGAGTCCAACGAAGGGATCGCACCTGGCTAGGGTTGTTAACCCGCTGTGTGGACATCATAAACAGGGAAAAGAAAGGGGAAGATGGGGAGGGCTGCCATGAACTGCTGACACAGAAAGGAAGTGGTTAGTGGGATTATTACAGTCGTGCTCGGGAACAGTTTGTCTAGGTTTGGTTAATTCCTTTGGGGCTGTCTGAAAATTCTCCTCTCAAATCTTCATTTGGAACTTCAATGATTGTCTGAACCTGAGGCCTGTGTCCAGGTCACATGACTCTCTCTGCTTTGGCCCTCTGGCCCCTTTGGCCAGGAGACAGGCCTGACCACACCTGGGTACACCTGGTACAACATTCCTAAGAATGTAAAGCTGTGCCAAACTGGTTCTAGGAGCATCCTATTCCACCATGACTTTACTACTACTGTTCCTACTACAACTGCTACTACTGCAGCCATTGCTAGAAAGATTCTTGTGAAGGAAACATTGAGATACAGCAAGCACTGGGAAACTCAAAGAACAACAACATAATACACTTGAAATAGGTGAGAGGAACAATGTTTTGTCATGAAGAGTTAATTTTTAATGGTGACAGCACAGTGTCTTCTGTTTTTTTCACTGTGATTTTTTTATCGTGGCATTAATGGCTGCAGTTACAAGGCAGCACACCTGTTCTGTCTGTCTCCTTCAGAGTAAAGCTGAGTGTCGGTGAAGCCTGGGGCTTCACAAGGGCCTGAACGAACAAGGTGCTCAAAAACGATCCAGGTCTGAAGCATCTCCAAGTCCAGTGACGGTGGACCCTGATTCCACCATGTTAAAACTAATGATCAGATTTACTGCACTGTTTGACTAGAGCTCAAGTATGAGCAGCACAAGGACATTGCACTCTCTCTCCAAGTGTGGTCCAGTACTCCAGCCAACATTCTATACCAGTACGAGAGCAACATACTCAGCATGTTCAGATTCTGCATTGTCCAGCACTGAACCCCACCACCCCCTTTAGAGTCAACACAGCCCTCCTTCCTCCATTTGAGTCAGGGGCCCGTGGATCATCTCTCCGGCAGAGCTGGGGCAGTCACGTGACCAGGCTGGCTGAGCACGGCTCGGTGCGGCACGGTGTGTGGGGAGCGGCGTAGCGCCCCCTGCCCCCCTCTTCCCTCTCCCCGGGGGGTGGGGAACGTGCCACTCGGATCTGTGAGTCACCCGCAGCGTCCGTGCCCGCGCCGCTCCGTGAGTGAGCCTGTCAGGACTCATCCCCGTCTCCGGCGTCCCCTGGGCGCCCAGTCAGATTCTGTTCCCCGCTCGCTCGTCTCAGCGCCGGCCAATCGTGCTGCCGGGCCTCCTATCCGAGGCGCGCCGAGCGCTGGACTCCAGCAGAGAGAGGGGGATAGATGGGGGGGGGGGACTGAGAGAGAGAGGAATTGAGAAGGAGTTGGAGCCGTAGAGAATTTAAAAGAGGGAGACAAGTATTCGTTTTTATTCCATGTTTCATATGTAAAAAAATTGAATTGATACACAGTCAGAGACCATGCAGGAGTGAGGAAAAGATGGGAGAATCATTGTACTTGTTATACCGGCAAAAATGGTTAAACCCATCTTCATGCTCACCACCATGTCTAAGACTGTGCTTTGGTTTTTTCAAAAAATGGTTTGGTTTTGCTTTTGTTTTTTCCAAAAAAAATATGCTTATAAATGATGGAATTACTGATTTTTCACATACGAGACAATGCTTTACAGACCGCTTATGAATGGCCTGTGGGTGCGGACAGGCATCTGTCATCCTGATCACTTGAAAAAAGTAATGGCAACAATGGCATGTAGGCTGTTAAAATCTCAATTGCTGTGGCTGCGTCTTTACTTGACATGGGCCTTTTTTATTGTTTCATTAATGGCAGTCTGGAGTCCTGGAACGATGTGCATGTGTCTGCAAAATCCCAGCACTGCAGTGCCATGTAATCAACAGAATGCCACTATATCTGCAGAACATCAAGTTCTGGGATAATGTCCCCGTCACAGAGGCTAAGAAATGGTCATGGGTCTCTCACTGCAGTTTGGCTCTAGAGTAACATGTACTTGATGCCAGCAGGTTTGCTGCGATACTTCAATGTCCCGCTTTAATCCACCTCTGTTGTATGGCACGTAACGTTAAATCTCACCTGACAGGGTGTCGATAGATTGAAATCTACGCATCGGAAAGGTTTCCTGAAATAGTAGCGGCTCAGCGTTTTTTTTTTTCCGGTGCCTCCGCTCTTGCTGACTCCGTGAGTCACTCCCGAGCTTTAGCACGGAGTCATTAGCTCGCGTCTACAGCCGCAGACGTTGCCATTAATAGGCTGGGGGAACTTTGTGTGTCCGAGGTGTCAGGGCAACCGGGACGCGGCGTCGAGCCGCTAAGCGGTTTAGTGCAGGGGGGAAACCTACAGGGGTAGCCCGCCCCCACCCCCCTGGTCCTCCTGATCCTCTAATTGGATCACCGATGCTAGTTGTAATCCAAAGCTGAGAGGGTTTCCCAGTCACTTCCTGCCTGGCGAGGTCACCGCCGTGTCGTCCGTTATCACCAGGGCCAGCCGGGAGTGGCCGCCCGTGTCACGGTGGATCCCTCGCCCGTGACCGCAGGGTGCAGCCAGGTCAGTGGCAGTCCCCGGCCATTTTTATCGCTTACACATCAACTTTGGGAAGGTGGCGTAATGCCTAGGCTGCACACTCGCCTGGAATTGCCTGGTGATTTCATCAAAGCACTGGCTGAATGAGCAGCATACTGGTGCATTGTGAGCAGTCAGCCCATAAAAAACACTGTTCTGATTGTAAACAAATCAGTTTTTTATGTAATAAGCGTAGATTTCAAGCTGTTCTGGTACATAAATGCTTCATGTTCATTTTCTGAAACAAAGAGTGGCTGCTTGTAATTAAACAGGTGTGGTCAAACTGTCCCAAAACATCAACATTCAACTGTTGTCACTGAACATGTAACGTGTATTGTGCAAGCCCATATGAGCATGTGTTTTTTGGAGCGTTGTTTTCCTTTCTTACTTCGTTTTTGTTTCAGTTTGGTGGTATTGTTCTAACCCAGAAGAATCAGTCCCCCCTTTCTGCCATGGTGTCACCCTGTCTTCAGTTATATCCTAGTTAAAACAAGAAAGGCATATACCATGCTTCGAGATCTGTAGGGGGTATTTAGCCTTTAGCCCTTTTTAAAAAGGTTTCCCACTGGAAATACTTTGAAGTTATGCTTGACAATTTTTTTGGGGTAAAGGCCATGACCAATAACCCCCACAATTTCTTTTTATAAATTGTGCAGTCAAGTCTTTATTTATTTATTTTATTCAAGGTATGGTGAATACGCGATCTATAATGTGTATTGATGTTTCTCTGTGTGGAAGGTAGGGAGCTGGATCCCCTCAACTGTGAAAGCAGCAGAGAGAGCGGAGAGACGCTGCCTGCTGACCTGAGATCAGGTCAGGCACTCCTCACCATCATCCTGAGGAAAATCCACTTACGCGTGGGCGGCACCGTGGGGTCAGGGAGCTGGGCTCGTGTCCCAGAGTCTGCGGGCTTAAGGTACTGCCCTTTGCACCCTCATGTAAGGTAACTAAAATTTCACATTGGCACTAGCGCACCTCCAATAAACATAAGCCGTGTGAGTCTCCCTGGTTAGAGGCCTCTGCTACATGACTGAACGGCAACACAGGAAGCACTGTTTGTGTTCCGTATCGCACACTTCATCTCTGAACATCAGCTTTTCAGTGAAAGAATGAGAATGAAGCAAACTGTTCAGATTCACCTGATCTAAGGATTGGCCACCGGTGTCTTACTTCACTCCATGCGGTAGTACCTAGAGAAGGGATTTAGCCTCAGATATATTACAATGAGGCCCTGCACCTGCACCCAAAACCTGGGATTATTGTTCAAGTGTCTGTGACTATGTTTTATATGATTAGCATAGTGCTAGAAATAATATTGTGTAAATATAATAATATTTGTAATAATACAATATAATAAAAATACAATTCATAACTTCTGTATGATGTAAATCAACACAATATAATAGAAAATAATACAATGTAATATGCCATTCCCATTCAAATACGTAGGATATGTCTGCAGTGATTCTAAGTGATTTCTTGAACAAATATTAGAATGTTGGACTTCAGAAGGCCAGCAGGTCCATACTGCATTGTCTTGGACTACTTATTCAGATGAGTGAAAATGGGTGTTGTATCTGTGTTAGTAATTATCAGTGTGAATCTCTATAATAATGGAAAGCCCCCAAAAACCAACTTCTATGACAAGACTGTGGACCAATGTGCCCATTTCCATCTTTTTTCTCTCTCACATTATTTCCGGTAACATTTTGAAGCAATTTCTTATCTGACAAGTGACATTTTAAAAAGGTCAATGCAGAATAGCTCCTGTAATCTGTGCAGCTAAACTCTGCTGTGTTTTCATGAGACAACTTATATAGCTCATTGACTGAGCTGTTCTCCGATGCTTCGCACAATTGTATTTTGTTTAAAAAGTTTATGTAACTTTCATTTTGGCAGGAGCCTTAAAACAGCTTGCGTGTTTTTTATGCTCAAAGTGACCTTTTATAGTTTTGGTAGCAACATATTATGTAACACAGAAAAGTGTGTTACAGTAGAGTGTAGTACATTATGACTGTAATATGGAAAGGTATGGAGTGGTGAAGCACAACACAGTACAATGATATGTGCTACCTAGCTTTGTGTATTATAGTAGAGTATAATTAAAGTAGTGGGAGTATAGTATGTACATACCCTATGCAGTACTCCGTACCCTATAATATGGAGTGGTACAGTCCAGTCCAGTGCATAGCAATGCAGCATAGCATAGCATGACATTTCACAGTGTAGCATAGTACAGCACAGTACTGTGTAGTCTAGTGTGATGTGATACAATGCAGTATAGGGAAGTGTGATACAGCACAGTTCAGCACATTGCTGCACAGTAGGAAGACATTTTATGATTAACACTTCAGAAGATCTTTTCAGGACATGTCTTCAGCCCTCACATGATCTGTTTTACTAAACCTGCTGCAGCAGTTTAAAATGCACGAGTGAGTGAGATGACACAGCTTTGAATAAAGGCATGACTATTTATACCCCAAAATTGCAAAGGAAGAACTGAGGCTTCAAATTGATTGCTTTCACTGTTAGTCTCATTGTGAACAAATTAAGTGAGTCATGGTATTGTATACGCAAAGTCTTTAAAAATGAAAAATATTGTAAAACAAAATAATGAGTAAGGCAGACAAAACATACTCTCATTCTTCAGATAACCAATGCATATCACTCCCCAGCGCTTCAGTGACAAGCAGAGTGCTTCTGAACATTGTCTCCCAAAATATCCCGCTTTACACAATGCACTGAATTTCAAAGGAAGAACGTAGCTTGTCAGTTAATGTGCAACACTCAGTCTTGTTTCTTGTTTGCTTGTTTTAGCTGAAGAGAATATTGTCAGGTTCTCTGCAACTACTCCCAGCAGTAGAAAGATTATGACCAAGCAGTTGATTTTGCAATATTTCATCCATTTTTTTAAATAGCAATTACTACCAGGAACCACAATTCAGGCCAGTAAGAAGCTTGAGAAGTGGTCAGAAACAAATGGTTTTGATGATATTCTCGGTTGTCTTTGATGACATATGGATGAAAATGAAATCATTTGTCTTTTCCAGCCATGTGCCATCCACCACACCATTTCATCATACTGTGGTTCTCTGAGCTGTGGTTCGGTTGTTGTACAGATGCGCACCGCTCCCTGATTGGCTGCGTTGCTGTTGCGGCGGCGGGACCCATCTCCCAAGGGCTGAGCGTGCGTCAGAGACAGAAACAGTCTGTTCCTGCCCGGCATGTCCCGTGGGGAAGCGGGGGCGCCGGGGGGCGCCAGGGAGCCTGATCGCTCCTGACAGCCACCGTCATGATACCTGCCCCCAACACGTTGCCACGGGTACCCACCGCGCGAGACGCTGACAGCTGCCAGTTTTCCCGCGCCCCACGCTGGCACTGTGACTGGCGCCGCGGAGGAGCCCCGGAGCCACCGCGAGGGCCGGGCCGTCCGCCACGCACCCCCCGCCCCGTTTCGGCTCGTGGGCCCCCGCCGGCCGTCTCGTCTGGAGAGAATCCCCAGCAAGGTCTCATTGAGGCGTCGGGTAGCTTCCCGTACACGCGACCCCAGCAGTGATGGGGGGCGCGGGGGGGGCACAGGCAGTAGAAACAGGGGGCCACTGGGGACACAGTGGGGGGGCGCTTATTGAACAAACAATTGCGACACTTGCCTGTAATGAAACACAGTGATGACTACCCTGTCACTTATGCTCTCACACATGCATTTCACTGCCTAATTTGGGAGGAAAGCCCTTTTTTTGGGTTAACAATGGAAAATTATGTGTGTTATGTGTTATGTCCTGAAAACTCAGATCAATTCATTCAGAATCAATTCAGTATATGTATCTTTCTATCTATATATCTATGCACACACATATACACATACACTATCCTTTCGTGAATTTGATATGGTTTGTTGTTGTGGTTTGGAGAGAATAACATCAGAATATTAAAGTTGCCAGCACACTGCCCCGACCTCAACCCAGCAGCACATCTTTGGGATGAAATGGAACACAGAATTAGGGCAAGGACAAGCTGGCCGTCTTCAGTAGCAGAGCTTACTCATGGTTTAAAGGAGGAGTGGAGCATGACACCACCAACTTTCTGCCAGAAATGTGTAGAAATGTGTAGACAGCATTCATTAAGGCTAAAGGCATGCCAGCATGCTATTCATTTTTTTGAAATATTATAAATATTGTAAATAATATAAATTTATTGGAACCAAGTTCATATCTATTCTATGTCCTTTGGTAGGATGCTGTATATGTGCACCAAAGCACTCCTGCTGACCATTCCACCACTGTCATATTTGGCGATTATGAGTTGTTATGGGTAGGGGGGCCTGTGCAGACATAAGCACACAGTCCTCTCTGCACGTCCCCACCCACCCCCCCCCCCCCATGTCGTGCCGCAGTGATACGCATCTCCTCTGATCTGGAGTGTAGGTGAGCCCTCAAACGCACGCACGTGTCTAAGACCGTCTCTCCCAAGAAGCTCATGCCCGTATCGATTCTCGAAAGAACAAACAGAGAGGACACGAGAGGCCCGACTGGCCGCCTGGTGCACACCTGACAGCATCAAGTCAAGTGGATCCAAGAAAACTCCCAGGATTCCCTCAGAGGCACGCTGAAAATGATGTACCATTGAGTCAGAGCAATTTCAAGACAACAGGTATACTGGTTTGTATTGCTACTCCTACTAATAATAGTTATGAATTTCATTTCCATGGCACCTTTCAAGGATATCAATGTGAAGGAGGTGGGGGGGGGGGGGGGGGGGGGGCACTCAACCAAACCACCCTCATTTTGCAGCCGATGCTCAACACACAAAGGTCAGGTGGAAATTTACCAATATTTAAGCAGTTAAACAATTAAGCAAAAATAAATGGAGTGAGTAATTACCCTGATGTGACAGCTGTTCATACCATTCCAGGATAATGACTGTTTTCTTTGGAGATTTAAAAAAATTAAATGTTTTTGCCACTTATTTAAAAATACTCTTGGAGCTTTAATTTTCAGAGATGAAGGTCTCTGGGGGTATGCAAACATTGAACCAGACAGGGAACTTTACTCTAATCTGAATCCTTTTCCTCCTCTTGTCTAGATTAGACAATAGCAAACAAGGAAAAAGGTATCAAACTGTGGCATTATTAACAATTGAGGTCGTTGTATACAAAAATAAAACAGCTCCTTTTTTTGGTTGAGAGGTATTGGCTATAGGACAAAGACAAGGAAAATCTAAAATTTCCACATTTCCACAAATCAGACTTGACAGTCTTTTTTCAGCTCATCGTACTCAGTTGACTTAACTTCCGTAATAACAAGATGTGCGTATCAGAAAACTATCATTTTCCTCTGGCCGTGTTGTCTGCTAACACGTTTCCATTTTGACACAGGACACCAACTGAAAGATCTTCACTTCCTGTCATTAACATCAACACTCACCAAACTGTTGACACAAATAAGCAGCGAAGGGTGTTGGGTGCACGAAAACGACAGCTGTGTTGCAGTCGCTCTTATCTGTATGGACAAAGACGTCATTCATTTTAAATAACTAGTTCGCTCCACCTCTTGCTCGGGAAGACGTGCATAGCTTACCATCCATTTACACAACTGGATATTCATTCAAGCAGTCCATATGGAGTACCTTGCTCAAGGGTACAATGGCTGTGCCCCATGGAGGAATTAAACCTGCAACCTTCTACTGACCACTTCCCTAAACCGTACACCATGCCACATGACATGCAAGGTGACCTCATTTCCTTAAACACGTAAGATATATGGGGACTTACGCATGTGACAGAGACCGAGGAGGTGTCAGACATTCAGTCAATCAGTCTATCAAACAATAAATCAATTAATCAACAAGGTTGTGAAAAGGCATGCATACAGAGGGAAAATGAGCATAGACGGGGGGGGGGGGGTCATCACACCTGTGACAGACAGATTCACAGTGGATGTAAATGTAGAGATTTAAAGTTGATGTAATCCTACATATTTTAACAGACGGATTCACAGTGGATGAACATGAACAGATTCTCAGTGGATGTAAATGTACAGATTCGCAGTGGATGTAAATGTACAGATTCGCAGTGGATGTAAATGTACAGATTCACAGTGGATGTAAATGTACAGATTCGCAGTGGATGTAAATGTACATACTTTAACAGACAGATTCACAATGGATGTGGATGTATGTAGTTTTGTGCATTACAAAATATATAAACATGAAAAGATGCTTGACGCTGAAAGCGGAGGCCCATGTATGAGTGAGAGATAAAGGTCTGCTATAGACTGAGTTGCTTAATTTTTTGCAGGCCCTTGTAGACACTGTTCTTTTCTGCTTCCAGCGAAGTGTAAATCGGCTGAATCACTTAACCACAATCACAATGACTTAATGCAAGAAGGGAACTGAATTTCACTGAAACGATGAGTCTTCCTTGAGCCCGTTTTGTGTGGAGAGCACAGAGTTCATGACAGACTCTAAAATCGATTAGCTATGTTTCTATGAAGATAAACTCATGGAAAATGTACAGCCCCCACCCCCAAATTTGACAGAGCAGATGAACAAACAGCATTTAGAGTGGTAGGGGACAAGCTAATCTCTGACCCATTTGCTAATAATATAGCCACTGTTTTACAGTCAGGGTTTTTTTTTTTTTCAACCCAACCACCCCCCCTACCCCCTCCACCTCCCCAGCCACCCCCCCCCCAAGCCATAAAGAGGGTCACAGTTGTAGCGGGAGTCAGCAGTGGGGCTTATATCTCGTTACCTCGGTCCTCTCAGCGGGCTCAGTGTGCTGATTCAAAGACGCACGTCACTGGGAACAATGTTCTCTGTTATACAAACCCCCGATGGAAACAGGATGCGGCCTTATCGCAGACAGCCTGGAAAAAAAGGCAACTAATACCTCAATAACCAGAGCACAGTCTTCCAGAACAAACTTTTTCAAGGCGGACATCTCACATTTTTTCCTTTCAAAACACCAAAAAAACAGGCTCCCCATTAATCGGTCAGTGGTGCAAAAAAAAAAAAAAAAAGCAAAAAAAAAAAAACTTTAACTGAGCAGCGAGGCGAGTGTTAACATCAAAGGCGGAGAGAAAGAGAAGCCCTCATGCAGATGAATGTCGTACACAGCCTGAAAAGAAGAAAAGGGGAAGCTTTTGTGGTCAAGCAGCTTTGCGATTCTTTTTTTTTTCATCACAAGCGCAGGTCCAAAAATAGCTCCATCAGAACAACACATTTCATTCATAAAAAGCTGCGCGAGACACCCATTACCCTTACACCCCTCCCCCCCCATCCTCCTACTTCAGCCCGCCCATGCAGCCCTGTCATCGCAGCCTAACAGACAGCGGGGGAAAGCAGAAGTCTGATCATGTGACCCACAGCGGGCAGAGGAAGTGGGTTTGAAACCTCAGCTTGTCAGAAGAGAGAGTGACATCACGTCACCCTCGCTCGTCAGTGTCGGTTCCAGTTCCTCGGTTTCAGGCAAAGTTGGAAAATACCATGTGCGCACGTGGTGGGGCTTCGCTTTTCCACCAGCGGGAGGGCAGCGCCCCCCCCCCCCCCCCCCCCCCAACACACGCACGTACACACACACACACACACACACACACACACACATGCACACACACACACATTCACACACACACGTACACACACAAACACACACACACACACACACACACACACATTCACACACACACACACGTACACACACACGCACACACACACACGTACACACACACACTCGCACACACATGCACACTTACAAACACACACACGCACACCCACACACACGTACGCATGCAAACACACTCACACACACTCACACACTCACACACACGCGCGCGCACACGCGCACACACACACACACACACACACACACACACACACACTCACACTCACACCCCACTACATCCCCATGCGTATGCCCTGGCCTGCGTGCGCGTGCGAGCGAGAGAGAGAGAGAGGGAGCGATAGAGTGAGAGAAAGGACTCACCAGCTGCATCTCACCCCACCCACGCATTGTACCGTTACAACAAACAACTTTCCAACTTTCGCACTGCCAATAGAGACACTGGCGACAAGTGCCTGCCTGCCTGCCTGACTGCCAGTGCGTTGGCAGCTGCATCCATGATGCACAGACTGCAACCTGTCATGGAACATGGAAAAGAGGCTGTTTTTTTGCTTGTTTTTTTCTGTGTGGGGGGAAGGTGGGCTTAGAGGGGACCGTGTTCTTTCCCATCACTGTGAAGTAAGAGCAGTCTACCTTCATGCAAATTGGAGGGAAGGGGGGGGGGGTGGGGTTTGGCGTGATGGGGGGTTGCTTTCTCTGAATTTTTGTCTGACGGAATCCTGCGATTCGATTTTGCAAGGGTGGGGGTGGCCAGCCGGGTGCACGCCAACTCCTTTCACCCCAAACCTTTCTCCTGCGGTGATGACATCACAACAGCTGCACACAAGCGAAGCATACGCATTTTAAAACAGTTCACCCTGTTTGTCTTTTTTTAATTCATGGAGGAAACAGCAGAAGTTCTCATGAGCCAAACTCTCCTTTCAGCCCAAATTAGGCCCTCTCTATGGAGAAGGGAGGACGGAGGCGATCCATTGTTGTTGACAGGCCCTGCACATGGTAAACCGAGAGCTTCCATTCACCGCTGATGAAGTGCGTCTTTCAGCCACACAAACACACCCACGCCAGCCCTCCCACACATGTGCAGCTACGCACTGGCCAAGTAATCCCACACTATCTGGTTTCAAAGAGGGCCCACATCCCTGCGACCAGAGGAAACGGAAGATCACAGATCCTCAGCCTCTCTCTTCGTCAGTAGCACTGTGTGTAGTAACAGGCTTTCGCGTGACCAAACCTTCAGAACTATTAGTGGAGATTAATGGGGTTCCTTACAGAGTAAATGATTGAGGCGTGTTTGATAGATCATTCTGGGATGCTTGCAATGTATTTTACTATATGTGCTTACTGCCCAGGGACTGCAGATGCAAATTAGCTGCATAGCTAAATCTGGTGCAACTAATGTGTTGTGCATGGTCCCTGATGAATAATATAAATAAATAAATAATGAAATGAAATTTGAAATGAATATGAATAATGAAAATGAATAATGAAATAAATGAAACTAAACTAAACCAAATTAATCTAAACTAAACTAAAGTAATGAAACTAAACTAAACCTGCAGTGCACATTTCGCCAAACTGAATCACAATTCGGAACAGCTTTCTAGGGTTGCAAAGTCAAATAGGTTATTGAGAATAAGATTGGAAACAGTATATATATTTTTGTCTTTCATTTAAATTTTTTTGTCAGTTTCATCAGCCACCAGGTGTGTCCTTTCTCATGTTCCCACTACCTGTGTTTTCTGCACACCCATCAGCAGCGTCCTAAAAACACACCCATCCTTATACAGAGGTAACCTGAGTCCATGGGTTATAGGAACGGCGATGAACGTCAGAGAGCCTCATCAGAACATACACAAAAAGCAGCATAAAAATAGACCACGGTGCATGTGCGGGCTCTCACTTCTGTTTAACACACAATAGCCTCTAAATGAGGATCTCTGCTGTCAGAACCTCTGACTGAAACAAGGTGGGTGGACCCCCCCCCCCCCCTTCGCTGAAGTGGATTATTGAAATCAATTACTACTGCCAGCCAACTTCCCTACGCCCAGGTAGCGGGAGTCAGGTGGTTCGCATGACTGCTGGTCACATGGTTTTGAGTATCGCTCACGTCGTTTCATGATGACAGGGCTGGTTCACTGAAGGGCAGTGCTGCTGAGCGTCTCAGCTGGTCTGAGGTAAACCCTGTTACACATGTTGTGATTATAGAAACCTGCAAACAAGTGCTCTTTGTGTGAACCTGATTCGCATAAGACGTGGATTATTGCTGAATTGGTGATGGGGGGGGTTGGGGCTGACGCAACACACAAGTGAATCACACACCACGCCACTTCCTCAGGAGCTCCTGTGGTGTATGGCTCTGCTCGCTGGTCATCGATGCTGCCCTATGATGCTGCCCCGTGATGTCATAAAGCGCTCACCACAACTCCTGAGCACACAGTCAGCCACTGTTTCCATCAAGCCACTTGGCTTCTTTCCACTCTCTTTGCTTTTGGTCGTGTCTACAGGTACCCCTTGGGTGGATTAAATGAACCCTCATGCACTTGCCACAGAATTATTGTGGGAAACACGAATGGCTTACGGGCAACAGCTGTTGGCACCTCACGTTATTGGACGGTTGTTTTTCGGTGGCTCCCCGTCCCTGCTTGTGAAACCCAAGTCTGAGGAGGAATCTGTGGGTCCTGGTTTGAACTCCAGGGGTTTCCAGATTACTCTGGTGTGATCACGCCCACAGAGACGGCATGAAGAAAGTTTCTGATGTGGCACGAAAACATTTTAGAAGTTGAAAAAAAAGATGTAATCTGGAGTACAAGAAACTGAACATCAGCCCCTCTCCTCAGTGGGGAAGGACCAAAAGGAGACAGCACTCACTGCCCTGAGATATCCCACATTTGTCACATGGAGCAGGCCTTAATAATCTCTGTCACTATTACATTCTCACCAAATAATCCCACATTTTTTTTCCCAAAGCGTGAAAGTTACAACTGATAGAATAACTTGGCTATTTGCTTATTCGCATTATGTGCCTACAAGAGCACATGGTTTAGAGATGGACTGTTACCTCACAACTTCCACACTGTGTATTTTCACAGCAATTAGAAACAGCAATTAATGATGTTCCCTTGCTTACCGAATAAGAAAATGGCTGCCCAGAACTGAAAGACCCAGCAATGGATGGTTGCCGTTTCTTACCCAAATGCTGTATAACCATAACCAGTAATAAAGCTCTGACCCTCTGATGTACTGTGCTGAGTGAGAGCAAAAACATCATATCTGATTTCAAGCCATTCCAGCACATGGCAAAAATAATATGTTGTGCTACAGAGTTGAAAGGGTGAATACCACAATGGACCTCGGAAATTTTGACCTCTACTTGGTCTGGTTCTCTTCACTGGAAAACAAGCGTTGTAGAAACAGGGTTTTGTTGAGCACATTAAAAAGCACAGACACATGTATACACTACGTCACAGACACATACGCACAAATGTTAAGGCTGGCAGAATAGTGGTTTCTATTCTCACTTCAATCTTGTCTCTCCAATACTGAAACTCTTACTACCCCTGCCACCTCTTTGTACAAAGTATTTCACAATCACGCATGTACTTTCAATACAATTCCTTCTTTCGTTCGTAGGAAGGCCTTCCATGTAATCTTCCTTAAAAATCTGGGTCGCAGAACAAAGGCACCCAATCTAAATCCAATTAAAACTTTGGTTTGCTGCGTTTAACACATGTCACAGTGAATTTGAGATCCTTCAGCTCACACTCGCCTGGGCTCACACATGCCCTCTTACGTATAGCCATTAAGGCAAGGCCCCCATTTTCTCGCCACCTCGGCGAGTTCCTTCACCTGGAGCACACTTGAGACTCGAGTGCACACTCACAGCTTCTTTACAGCGGAGGAGCCCTCTCTGTGCCATTAGCCGCAGTTAGACATGTCTTTCTGAGGTTGTACATATCCCGGCGTATCTGGGGCATTGTCAGGAGTAGCAGTCGGCCCCGAAGCCAGCGGCGGCGCTCCCCGGGGGGACAGCGAACAGCCCTCACGGACGGGGCCTTCAGGGTGGCTAATGGACAGGCTCGCTCACAGTTACAAGGCAGACCCTCTCTGAACCCTGTAAGTGTCTTCTAACCCAATGGAACCGCAAGAAAGGGGGGGGGGGAGCACTGCCTGAAAAAAACCCCCACCCCCACCGTCTCCCCGCCATCTCCTGATAAGACAAGAAAAAATGGGTCAGACAGGAGGAGTCCGTCTCCCTCACGCTACGCTCCTCCTTTGGGTTGCGCTGGGGTTTGTCTGACTGGGAAGCCCCCGGGGACCGTCTCCCCCCCCACTCTCCCCCGACCCCCCACCCCCCGAGTATCGTTAACGCCAGCGATTGTCCGATGCGCGGGATCGGACACTGGGCATACGTGCAGCTCGGAGCCTTGAGGACGCGCGGGCCCGATGCTTATGTCCTACGCTGGATCGCGGCGGCGCCGTCTGAGGGGCTTTGGCACTGATGCTATATGACTAGTCTACTTCCAGCTCAAGAGAAACACAGGAGGAAGCTGTCCAATGGGGAGTTCCTCTGCCTCGGCATACCGGCTGCCAGCGTCAGACATGCACAGCCCCGTTGGCTCAGAGGAGCACTCCCCCTTCTGTGGACGACACCACATCCCCGAGCCAAATGTGACACAGAAAAATTTTGGCGTACATTTGTTTTTCATAGTGATACACAAATATATTACAAAATGTGAAATTATTACACATTTAAGAAGTGCAGAAAATTTCATTCAGATGTGTAAATGAATGAGTAGAGCCACATCTTAAGTGCTTACATATCAGGTTTTAAATTTTGAACAGTAATGAAATAACAATAAGAAGAAAACATTTGTTTAGCATATATTGTTAGGAATATTATTTGAATTTAACTGGAGCCAAAGCATTTTGAGGGCAGGAAACACATATGTGTTTCTGGCAATTACTCCTTAAAGATCAAAAATCATCCCCACGTGTGAAAAATAATTACCAAACTTAAAAGCTTCTCATTTTTTAGAAGAAAATCCATCCTTAACATAAAACAATTCAACAAAATAAATAAGCCAGATGTCGAAGGCCTTCCTAAATATGTACACTTAACAGCCTGAAAAAAGGTCCTGAGATCAGTTTCAATATTTAGATAGTATTGCCTTTTCAAAAATACAAGAGAAAGAACTTGTTTCATATCATTTGGTGCCCCTTTGCCTGCAAACCTGTGTTTGTACATCCATAAGTAAACCAGAAAATATGCCAACCCATGTCATTGCCTGCAGACTGTTTGATATGAAATACACACCTGTTCTGAAAGCATTAGGGTCATTTGCCAACCTGTACCTATTTTTAAAAAGAGGTTATCTAATAATGAGGTACACATGTGTGACCGCTATTTGTGTCCTCGTTACATTCACTGCTAATTTGCATAGCAATAAACATGGCTACCTAAGTTTTTTCTAAATAATGTGTTATTTTCTAAATAAGAAGACTGACTGAGAGGTCCTCGCTGTTATTACATCAACCACATGCCCCTCTTTAACAGGCACCAGTAACACCTCCTCCGCACTGATAACAAATATTTATCAGACTTTTTATTTAGCAGGCATTTGACTAAACGCTGTCTTGTTTTTGGCATTAGTGCGTATGAGGCTGTTACGCGTTTGGCAGAGAGGGAAGCTGCTGAGAGTCCACGTTGCCATGGAGACGGTAGTACGACTTCACCATGGAGATCGGGGCCCGGGGGAGAAGGAGGGCAGCTCCTTCTCAGCTAACGCTGAGCCGGATGAGGGCCCTGGAAACTTCAGCTCACCGCTCACGGGTTCACCAGGAACACCGCAAGCCTCCTCGTGCTGCACCAGAGGCCCAACAGGAAGCTGAAATGGCAGTATCCCTCACCATTGCTGGGCTATCCCGTCAAGGGATTGGCACCCCAAAAGCCTAACTTCAGACACATCCCTCCAATTACAACACTGGACTTTCTGTCCAATGACTTTTCTGTTCTCGGCCTCAAACACACACTTTCTGAGAAAACTTACGTGTATGGGCTGTTCCAAGAGAAGTCCCTGACACAATGTAGACCATCTCAAAGGGTACTACTACAGAGACTCATCAGACACACATGCAGGGACATAGCCAAACAGGTGAGATTTTAAACATATGTTACAATGGCAGCATACATACACAGTGGAGTAATAATCCACTTTTTATTTTCACAGTGCAGGAAATGATACATACAAACATAGACGCCATATGTAGGTGTAGTACATTGCTGCAAAGTCTCCCAGTGCTTTCACAGAGGACTCTGATGACTCTGGAATTGATGCAAGTCACTCTGGAAAAGAGCGTCTGCTAAATGCCAATAATGTATTGTAATGTAATGACTCTGTTGCATTAAATTCTAATGTTGATGAGTAACTAATTCCTGGGCTCTGGTAAAACACAAGGGTTTCAGGGTTCCTATTCCATGAAAAGCCTAGTTAAATCTTCACCACTTTGACTGTGGCCAAAATTCAATCCCAGCACAATGCGCTTGCTTGACATATTTGACGACTCATTCTGATGTACATATTCTTGCAATAGACATTCAAAGGTCCTGGTTATAGAAACCAAGACAATACACATTCATAGTCTGTGGTTTTATGTTCACTTTTGTCCTTTTGCAAAGGTTTTGATTCATCCAGTTAACCAATAGTACTTGCAAAATGTTAACCTGCAAAGCAACCCGTTTCCGGCGATATCCATTCCACCAGCAGACAATGCTGCCGAACCTGATTGGGCAGAATTGCTGCTGTAGCATCTGGAAATGTACTGTCCCCAAGTCACCCATTCATTCTCTGTTATGGGCCTCTTGGTTATGATGACAACAAAGCATTATGGCGGGCGGGAAATTCCGTAAGTGCATCGGAAGAGAGAGCCAGCGCAACTGTATAACGCAGCTGGGCACGAGATCAGCATTAGATCAGTACCCAGCGAAGGGCCGCCTTTTATACTGAAGAGCAGACAGGTCTTGATTTGTGAATGAAAAACTCAGGGTAACAATGTTGCTCGTTACCAGTGACCTTGGGTGGCTGGTGACACTGACAAAGACAGCCACTCCAGCCACGCTCCGCTTTGATGCGCCATCAGCAATCTCCGCACTGAGCCTTCCGCGAATCTGAATAGCGGCCGTCATTGTTCGAGACAAAGGAGACCTCTTGGTTGACAATTTTTTTTAAATTTCTGATTTGTTTTGCATATGAATATGAAAAGGCATGACAATGCGTTTGCACATTGTGCATCTGGTAGCGCTGTTTTGTGTGTGTGTGAGTGTGTGCGTGTGTGTGTTTTCAATAATTAGGTTTTTTGTTCTCTCCTATTTGCATATTGTAATTCTAATGGCAAACAGGATTGCTGTTTGTTTCAGTGTGAGAGGAATCATGCTTTTCTGGGGGTTTATCACAGTAAACCTCTGTCTCACACTGTAGGTTACGTTACATTTCCTCATCCAAAGCAACTCATATTAAATGTGTTTGTACATTATTGTGTATACATTATCCATTTATACGGCAATTCAGGTTAAGTACCTTGCCCAGAGGTACAACAGCAGTGCTCCCCTGGGAACTGAACCAGTAACCTTTAGGTTGTTAG